>NC_064621.1:541079260-541382291 GCF_023898315.1 Schistocerca nitens | reverse complement strand
CTCCTGTTCATGACTCATTCGACCAGTCTATTCCGTCATACTTCCTGACATCCCGCCTGAAAATTCTTATGTTCGATTTGACCCTGCACAACGTTACACACCACAAATAAATACACTGACTATCTACCATAAATTGCCTACTTTAGATCTATCCTTAACTTTTCCATAATTTGATGTTAGAAATGTGATGAAGCCCACGAGACTGTTTTCCCTTGATCGTCTCAATCAGTACAGCATTTTCATGGACAATCCGCCTCACTTTGAATGGTCCACTATACACAGTAAAAAATTTGCTAGTTAGGAATCTGTGCTTCTTCGACAATCGATGAGTTTTAATTAGAACCTTGTCTCCTACTGCCAATTCGATCTTACGGATCTTTTCTTTCTGCTTCTCCTGCCTATTCTTAGCTGCTTTCTTAATACGCTCTATCGCAACCTTGACAATTTCTGTGTGCCTCTGCTTTCCTGATCGCGGAAAATCTACCAGCTCCCTGACTCGATCTGGTGGTGGTTCATTCTTTAGTACCGTAATTGGTGATAAACCAGTTGCTCCATGTGGTAGCTCATTGAGGATGTCCTGAAAATCTTTGAGAAAAATACTCCAACTTCTATGTTGCCTATGGCAATAGATCTTACACAATTTTCCCAGTTCTTTTACCACTCTTTCACTGGGGTTACTTGCAGCATGGTATCGGGATATGAACACCGGTTTTATCCTTCTTCTCTTCAGTGTGGTTAGCCATTGTCTGGATCTATATTGCGGTCCATTGTCAGCTATGAACTTCTCTACAGTTCCTACTTCTCGCAAAAAGTTTTTAACGATTGCTGCTGCTACTGTCCTTCCCGTCGCACGTTTCAATGCGGTAAAAGTCACATACTTTGACACCAATTCCACTGCTACTAAAACATATCTATATCCCTGCACTGACTTAGGTAGCGGGCCAAACAAATCTGTTGCTCCGAATTCCCTCAGTCTACCTGGCACTATCGGAAAAAGCGGTGCTTTGCATGAGATAGTTAACGATTTTGCCTTCTGGCACAATTTGCAACTACCAAGCACGTTCTTGATCCTCCTCTCCATACTAATGAAATAAACTGATTCCCTTAACTTCTTACAGCATTTCCTTGCCCCGTAATGCCCGTAACTTAGGTGCGTGTACCAGATCAACTTGTTGACTATTTCATTTGGTATACACAACACCCAGTCTTGTGTGTTCGGATTTCTACGGTAGAAAAGGACCCCATTCTGAATTGTATAAAAACGTGCTATATTGGCATCTAAGTTCGCTCTAACTCTGTCCTTCACCATTCTCCATGACGCGTCTTTATCCTGCTCTTTCGCGATATTTGTGAGTACCGCCCCTATGTATTTCTCGAACGGCACGCCCTGCATATACAATATATCATATCTGTTCTCGTTTACCTCCTCATCAAAGCATTGACCATGACCTACTGGGTTCCTTGACAACGCATCTGCCACTATATTCTGTGGCCCAGGAATATACGTGACCGAAAACTGAAACTCCTGTAAATAGAGTGCCCACCTAGCGAGTCGTCTATGGTTAAGTTTGGCCGACATCAGAAACTGTAGTGACTTGTGGTCAGTATAGATTTTAGTATGCCTTCCATACAAATAGTATCTAAACTTACTAAAACCCCATACTATTGCCAAAGCTTCAAGCTCAGTTACCGTGTAATTTCTCTCAGCTTTGCTAAGCACTCGGCTCGCAAATGCAATAGGTTGTTGTATTACTTCTCCTCCTTGCTCTTGCTCTTGGAACAATGTTACCCCAAGTCCACTACGGGAACTGTCCGTGGCCATACAAAACTCTTTCCCTAGGTCTGGATGCCCGAGAAAAGGTGCCGATAGCAGTGCCTTCTTTAACGCCTCATACTCTTCCTGTGCGACAGGGTCCCAATTCCATACCGTTTTCTTTCCAGTCAGCTGACATAGTCTAGGTGTCGCTGCACCCCCAATCTTAATGAACCTCCTGTAAAAATTGATTAATCCTAAATAACCCCGTAGCTGACGTTTTGTTCTCGGCACCGGAAAAATCTCTGATTGCTTCGAGTTTGTCTGGATTTGGTCTTATTCCCTCTGGCGTCACAATGTGACCTAGAAACTCGATTTCTTTTCGTCCAAATTCTGATTTTCCCAAATTCACGGTCACCCCATGTCTCTCCAGTGCACCGAGCAATATGCCTAACGTTCTATTGTGGTCTTCCCAGTTTCTTTCGGCTATCAGGACATCATCCACGTACTGTGTTACCTTATCTTTTATTTCATTAGGAATGACAGTATTTAGCGCTCTGATAAATGCCGCGGATGATACATTTAACCCAAATGGTAGTTTCCGGAATTGATACGATTTCCCGTAGCACAAGAAAGCAGTGTATTTTCTACACCCCCTATCTAACTCCACCTGCCAGAAACTCATTCTCAAATCGACTGAGCTGAGAACTCTGATCCCGTGGAACTTTTGTAGCAATTCGTCAAGTGTCAGCGGCCGATCTGTCTCTGGCTCTATTATCTTATTAATCCTTCTTGCGTCCAAAACTAATCTAATTGACCCATCCTTTTTTTCAACACAAACTAAAGGGCTGTTGTACGGACTGGATGCTGGTTCGATAATCCCTTGTTGTAGCATGCTTTCGATCTCAGCTTCCACTCTTTCTTTGTACACAACAGGTATCGGGTACACTTGGGCCCTAAACTGTTTATGTGGCTTGACCTTGAATCTATACACAAAATTTCTTATTGTACCCGCAGCATGTTTAAATACCTTTCTATTCTCGTATAAAATTTTCTGCAATTCCCCGTAGACCGTGGTCCCTCGTAAATGCCAGATTTTGTCCCTGATCTCCTCCTCCAAACATTTATGAACTTCCTTCTTCTCTTGTTCGAACCCCGTATTCTGTGCCTGCCTACCGGACTTTACCGCCAGACATAATGCTAAGTGTGCGTTATCTTTACCATGTGAGCAATCGTCGAATCTTAACGTAATTTCCTCCGAGTCTCGTTTCAACTCCATCGAACCATTCCTCATGTTAACGACTGCTTTATATTGGTTCAAAAAATTAACGCCTAATATCCCTTCAACAGTTAGAGATGACATAATCATGAACACTGTACTAAACCTCTTCGCCTGGCACACAAAGTCTACCTGCGCTTGTAACTTCACCTCAATTCCCTTTCCTGTAATTGCCCCTCTCACTGTTGTCCTTTGCAACGGCAACGTTGGCCATGGTTTTGTAAGACTACAACACTTAAACACATCTTCCCTCAAAACACTCATTACACTGCCTGTGTCGATGACACAAGGTACGATTATATTATTTATTTCTACGCTAATTATTGGGTGGACTTCACTCCCCACATCTCCTACCTCCTCTAACAGATTCTCCCTTAGTTTTCCGTAATCGATATACCTAATATTTACATCATTAATAGTCCTGGTTTGTACCCGTCTATCAAGTAGTCACCTTCTTGTCCCTCCGTCATTGTGACAATGATTGTCCTGTCGTGAACCCAATAACTGCCTATCCTCTCTTCGCCCATCATTTTCATTTTCCCTTCTTCTTCCATCTCTGTCCCATCTTCTATTTTCCCGGTTTGCTGGTCGATTTCCCCATGAATTCTGCCCCCTATTTCCTCGCCATCTTCCATTTCCGTCATTCCTCTGATTCCATGCTCTCCTGTCATTCTGATAGTTTCTACCGTTCCTATCCTCAACTCTGTCTGACCTATGAGTCATGTCGTCGTTCACAATGTTGCTCTCATTACCCAGTTCCTGTAAGAAGTGCTGAAATGACGCAGAATCGTTCAAGCCTCTGCCTGCTATCACTATATCTCTGCGCAATCTCACTGGCAACTTCGTTATACAGATCCTAATGAGCTCCCCAGTTTCGTATGGCACATCCAAATACCTGTTTCGTCTCAGCATTTCCTGATAGCACGACACTGGATCTCTTATACCACCTTCGTTACAATTTGGCATCATCAATATGCTTTGCTTAACCTGGTCCTGCTTACTTTTCGACCAGAATTCATTTAAAAACTTGTCACAAAACATCTTGTAGCTACTACAGTCTTTAATAACCTCCTGCATTTTTGCTCTAGCCTCGTCCCTCAAATGGTTACACACAAACTTCATTTTGAGGAGCGGTCCCCACGATGAAGGTAATGAATCTTGAAATTCAGACAGCCACAGGCATGGATGTTGGTAATTATCAGGATCCGGAAAGCAAGTGTACGTTTGTACCGACACGAAGTGCCTCCTACATTCTTCTTCCGCATCTATGTTTTCCGACCTTGGGCTATACCCAGTTGGGTTTGCCACCTGTTTTATCCGACACAACCGTTCTTCTAACTCTCTGAGTTCGTCTTCCTCTTTCTGCCTATTTTCGTTTTTTGAATTTATCTCACTCTCCCTCTGCAGTCTACCTGGTGGTGTTTCACCTTCGCTTCTGTACGCTAATTGCAACTGTGCTAGTTCTTCCCTATGTTTCCTATTTGTTTCTAATTGTGCCTCTTTAAACTGTAATAGTGATTGTATCTCCTCCTGGTCGGCATAAACCTCTCGTTGCGTACTGTCAGACCCTGTTTCGCCTCTCATACTGATCTTTTCTACATCTGCGCTAATCGTATTCATTCTGACCACTACCTCCGCAACTTCTTCCCTGTGTTTATTTAGCGCCACTTCCTGTCGGGTGACTTGAGCTTCCACGCTGTCTAATGCCTCTTGTTTATCTGCAAGTAAGTCCTCCACTATCTCTTTGATTCGCTCATCCGGCAACACGTTCTTACGTTCTGTAATATCGCTCTCTATTGCACTTATTCGTACCTCCAGATTATTGGCTTTTTCTTTCACGGCATCACATACTTGCTTCACCGCACCCAGATTCTTCTCCCCCTCATCTATCCGATTATTAACTGTGGACAGACGCTCATCGATAACTGTGTGTAGCTTCTTCATTGCCTCTTTATTTCCCTTATCCATTGCCTCCAATTTTTCCTTATTTGCTTCCAATTTTTCCTTAGTTGCTTCAAATCGTTCCTTATTCTCCCTATCTCTCTCCTTATTATCTCTATTGATTGCTTCTAATCTTTCGTTATTTGCTTCCAATTTTTCCTTAGTTGCTTCAAATCGTTCCTTATTCTCCCTATCTCTCTCCTTATTATCTCTATTGATTGCTTCCAATCCTTTCTTAGTCTCCCTACTCATCGCTTCCAATCTTTCCTTATTATCTCTATCCATCCTCTGTAAAAACTGCAGTAGCCCACTGTCATTTGCTACTGTCGACGCGCTCACCTCGTTCGCCTGAGAAACCGTAGCTTCGCTAAGGGTAGCTGCACTTTCACTGAATACCTGGCGTAGTCCCGAGCCCCCGTCGTCGGGAAAAGCCCGCGTTTGTGGACAAAGCCCGCCGCATAAAGGATCCCCTTGCAGCGGTCCACTGAACAATACAGCCTCTTCGGAGTGTCTGCCGTCCCCGCTCATTAACCCATGGTCAACAGCTACTTCCCGCTGCACTGCTACGTTCACGCCAGAATCGTTATTCTCCATGGTGACTACACTTTTAGCCTGCGACCTAGTTACTACGGACATTACGCAAAAAAATTATGAAACGATCTTCCAGCCTTGTGCGATATAGCAATTAATTACATAAAATAAAATAAATAAAAGATCCTCACCAATCCAGAAAGAAATTGCAAACAAAAAAAATTTTACTTCCCAGCGCTATCACAATACATTCCATAAAAAAAAATCTTAACAGAATAATAATCCTGGCAGGGTCGAAATTATGAGAGGCACCCACTTGCCTTTCTCATACTGTGGCATCAAGCAGTCAGGCCTGCAAGATGAGTGGTTTGCCAAGCGAGTGGATTCTTCCTTAGTTTATCGAGCAACATGAATTCTCGTATCTTACTATTTAGTTACAAATTATCCTCCTGTATGAATAATACGCAACGGAAACACGCATCTATCAGTGATTTATAGAACTCTGACTGTACACTACGCACTGGCAAAACCACATTTACTTTTTTGTCTTTGACTTAACGGCTTTTATATAAATTCGGGACATTATGGCAACATACAATTTAATGAAAAAGGCCACCAATCTCTTTCTTTTCACTAGCTGATTTATTCCTAAACACACAAATTCTACAACCTACAACAATATCACATGAGAAATTCCGCCCAGTGGGCATGGCTTTACGTTAGTAAATCTCTATACTATGGTCTCGTAATCTATTTACCGCAACAGTGCACTTCCTGGATAGGATGGTGGATCTTTTATTATACCTCACACTTCGACTCTCACAATCATCCTCACGAAACTTTCCTCCAGATCGAGCGATACAGAAGGAACAAGCATAACCCACAAATCTTTCGAAACTACCTTGCTACTCCCATGCAAAACACACATACCCAAATTACATGACATACACAACACAACAATATGAAATACTACACAAAGAATGGTTACAACTTCATCACTTTCCGCTTTCCCACTTCAATCAATATTTATCCCAGTTTCACACGACACTGCCCCACTTTGTAATTCTACTTTCCTACTGTGAACTCTGGAGATAAACGCACGTCTTCCTGTGCAATGCAAGCCAAGTGGCGTTGCTGGAAGGACGGCCGACTCACCTTGATTCTCTCTCAGAGTTTAAATTTAGCGTCACACGGAATGATATTTCTTAAATATTTCAACTTATGATACACACGCTATTTCTTAAATATTTCAGCTTATTGTACACACGCTATTAATTCCGCTTAACTTAAGCACACGGAAGTATCTCAACTTACAACTACACGTGGGCTCATTGTGACCGTTGGTTTACTACAATCCCCTTAAAATTACCTGCCTCACATTTAATTCTCCCCACAAAAGTTCCTGAGGAAGAGAAATTATTAATTCTAACTACTCTTAAATATTCCACATCCATACCATCCCTCCACTCTTCCATTACGGAGCACAACAAAAAACAGGTCTTTACAGCAGAAGGTCCAGCGGCAGAGTGCTGAAACATGGCCGTATTCCGGTTCTCTCGCACCTCTGTCGAAGTGGGAGAAGCACCTTGCTACCTTATTGGTCAGCCACATTTCAGACACTCAAAGCTCTGGTAACTTCCATCTCTTTGGTCCCACCAAAGGTGGCGAAAGGATCGACTCAAAGATGATCATATATTCCCATTCACTATCTGTGGTTAGCAGACGACCATACATTCTTTCATTTCACAGATCTCACCAAACTGGATGTAGGGATTTATTTTGAGGGAGTGCACATGTGATCAATTAAATAAATAAATTGTCATTCTTTCCCACACAGGTATCCGGCTTCGCTGTATTAATTGAAATTGAGTTACTTTTACACAAAAAATGTGTTGTTCTGACAAAAATATCGAAGTATTTCGTACCTATTTTCAATGTCGGGCGGTACTGTACCCTTTCAATGTCTTGGAAGCGTGTATTTCATTTCCTCTTCTCATATTAACGCCCTTGTTTTAGTATGAAGTGAGAAAATAAACACGACAAACTAAAGTTCCTGAGAAGCATATCAGTCATTTCCTCATCTCATATCACAACTTTCGTTTTAGTATGAAGTAAAAAAATAAACAGTTTAAGGTTGTGAAGCATAATATGACACCAGATTCTTACCGTAGGCACTATCGGAAACGCAAAAAGCAGGGAGCTGTCCATTCTTTTGTCCAACCGTCTGTCTCCTTTCATGCATTATTCCCGCTTGGAGATTCTTATTTAAGGACTTGTGGGCATCAAGTTCTTCAGCAGAACAAGCCTTATGTTATTGTGCTAATTACAGTATGGAAAAAATGCAACAAAGACGATTTCCCCTAAAGCAGTGGGGATATTTGCACGTGTCTGTATTCAGCAGTGACTGCCAGCTGCCACAACACTTCACAGAATCCATCCGGCAGGCAACACAACTGTGCGTGCACTTCAGACTTCATTCAGTAAGACGTCAGGAGACGGATGGAAACGTCAAATTAACGTCGCTTTCCGAGTCGTATTCAATTCAGAATGAGGTGTTATTAAGGTAGTTGAGCGTTCTAGCAATTACACTTTTATAATTCCCATATGAGTATTCCGATAGCCAAAAGAACCCGTTAGTGTGAAAATATCGGGAACTGCATTAATATCAAACTGCAAGAACTTGAGACAATACGTGGACTCTTCTCTTCGCTGGGTGACCTATTACTGTTATTTAGGATTCTTTCCGTCCTAGGCGTAATGCAAATGGAACTTCAGAGGCGCTTTCCGCTATTCTTGACAAACATCAGCAACTTGTAATCACTACGAGTTACAACTGCGTGATGATATGGTTCAGGTTGTCAGTAATTGTGGTGGTGTTGTGCTGTCAAACTGCTTACAGTAACGTTAATGGTGGCCCACATAATTTAGCGCTGACTACTTAAGTAAAGGTAGTGTTGTGGCGTCGTCGCTTCTCTTTATTTGGCCTCAGCTTGAGTAATCCTATTTAACGAACATAGTACTCCATTCGCGGGCTGCTAATGATACAGTATGACTACAGAGACCATCGTGCGGGTATTACATTAATTCTGCAATGAATGCTTAACAAATATTACCCTCAGCTATGCAGCTGGAATGACTCATTACACAGGTACTCTATGTTGCACTTGGTTAAGGTATCAGTTCGCTGAAATCCTGCTTCTACTGTTTGTAAATACTTGTATACTTCAAAAATGGTTCAAATGGCTCTGAGCACTATGGGACTTAACTTCTGAGGTCATCAGTCCACTAGAACTTAGAACTACTTAAACCTAACTAACCTAATGACATCAGACACATCCATGCCTGAGACAGGATTCGAACCTGCGGCCGTAGCGGTCGCGCGGTTCCAGACTGTAGCGCCTAGGACCGCTCGGCCGCCCCGGCCGGCATACTTGTATACTGACCATTCGTTATTTGACTAAAAATGAACTACAATCTGATTCGCTTATATATATATGACATGGGTTAGCACCGGCACAAAGCAGTGACTAAGGGTTGGATGCCGTTGAAGTCCCGTTACACTGGTGGCAATCTCCTCTATTGCCTCAAAAAACAATTGCATCTTAAATATCGAAGGACCGACGTCCACACTGTCACAGCGCGTTGAAATACAGCAAAGACGCCAGATGAATATTTGTGACCGACTGGGCTTCGAACCTGTACCTCCTGCTTACTAGACAGACATGCTGATCACTGCACTATTATTTTTTTAAAAAGATTTGAGAAGACTTTCAGCACCAGGTAGGCGTAGGCAAAGAGAGCAGGGGTCGAAGATCCGAGGCCTGGCCTCAATGCCTCCCCCATACCTGTCACTGAGCAGCTGCATGATTCCCATGTATTCCACGTTTGCACCCATATATGCCTTTAAATTGTGGAACAAAATTGAAGTAGTAATTAAGGTAAAATAAATTACAGATTGCCGCCTCCAGTGGCGTACGTTCCTTGTAGAACATAACTTATAACAGTGAAAAGGGTGACGGAAAAATACATAACAAACATTCATTCAGAAATATATTCACAATTTAAGTTATTATGCACTGTATGCATATGAGGTCTGTAAGGAAGCCATATATTTTTCAACAAATGAAAAAAATTTCGGAGCCGAAGGGATTTTGCCAAATTAAAACAGTTCTGATTTTAGAACCAACGTACAAGAATATTCCAGGAATAAAAAAAAGTGAAAGAATGGTATGCTGCTTCTAATAAAAAAAATGTCCACCTCTTCGTAGCCCACATAAAGCAATAGATAAAAAAATTTGAAATCATTCCTTATATTTGTTAGTCTTCTTCAGCGTAAACTGTTCTTCTGCAGTATAAAACATGTACTCTTCTAAGTTCTGAGTTTTGTTTCTTACGACGTAAAACACAAACTGTCCCAGAAGACACGAATAACTGTTATTCTGTGCGGACGGGTAACATTTCCAGTTGGGTTGTAAAGCTTCAGTTATCGGTATATGACTTCCTGCGGTTCTGTTGATAGGGCTAATTTCTTCCTAATCCAGTTCCAAATTCTGATTCTATTTTCACATAAGAAGATGTGCGTTACAGTTTCTACAAGCCGACATTTGTCGCAGTATGGAGATGGTCTCAATTTGATTTTCCTGAATCGTTCCGCTGAGGGTATGGTTTCGTTTTTTTATAGAGATGGGGCCCCTCCACGCCCGCACCAACGTGGTGACCAAACCAAAAGTTCTACTGTCACCTCCGTAAACATGTTAGTTATCTAGTAAGTGGATCACAGGATGCTGGGCTGTGATTTTGTCCGTGCGTCTGTGTAAGGCTACGCATTAACACGGTCCATCAGGTGATAGATAGTGGACGAAACGTGAGTGAGGGTAGCGATTTGAAGAGCAGAGGGAAAAAAGTGCCATGGCTCGTGCCGTGGGAAAGAAACCTCTGCGACAGTGGGATGGGTAGTAAGAGCAGTAGTGGCTTACTAGCTGCTCTATCATCGTGTCTTCTTTCGTGTTAACATTATGCATATATTCTTTTCATCACCAATGCTGTGAAGAACCTCATCTTTCCTTATCAGTTTACTTGTTTTTTCAGCATCCTTCTTTGCCTTGTTTGTCTTTAAATGCCTACTGCTAATAGTTTGATTTGTTAGTATAGGTATCATGCATCATTACCGTGACAAGCGATGGCGATGTGTCCCCGTTGCTACAGCTGCTACATTCCTGGAACAATCAAGATCGTTATACAGTAGTGGGAGAGCGGCCGTAGATCATCTCACTGTGTGGGGGATGTGTGGAGCTTGTTTGCATGCAGTGTACGGTACGGCTTCCCTGTGTGGTGCCAGTTATTCGGCAGTGTATGTCAGCTGGAAATCCAGTAAATGCGTCTGATTAACAGGGGCTCGCCTGTGCCGTTATGTTTGCGTATGCTTGGCCATAGATGTTATGTCCTTGCAAGTATGTCTTTTGGTCTTTTATGTTTCCATCTATGGTTGTGGTCGTAGTTCACCAGATTCAGAATAAACGGGTTCTGCGAGTGTCTGGAGTTTCTGTATAGTCTTGTGGTGAGTTTGTGGATTACCTCCGTGAGAGTCTCAAGTCGGTATTCCCGGTGAAGGTCCGCGATGCGTGTGTATCGTGGAGCATTGCGTATGATTTTGAGTACTTTGTTTTGTATGAGCTGCAGACGGCGCAGGCGTGTAGGCGCAGCGTATCCCCAGACGAGAGCTGCGTACGTCATCAGGGGTCGGATAAGTGTCATGTACATGGACCTCGACACCCTTCTGTTTAGTATGCTACGCCTGTTGAGCATAGGATAGAGCTGTTTGAGCCTCGCGCTAGCTCGGTTGGTCATGTGTTGTATGTGGTATGAGTGTATTAGACGCAGCAGCCCGTCGGGGAATCCCGCGTCGCTGAGTTTGCGGATGAGGCCGTTGTGCCATAGACGGTCGAAAGCCTTTTCGATGTCCAGGAACACTGCCCCTGTAGCTTTGTTTATGTTGAAGCCATGTGTTATATGTTCAACGACCCGTAGGAGTTGTTGTGTTGTGGAGTGGTGATTCCTGAAGCCGAATTGCTCCGGTCTCAGGATGTCATTTGTTATGCAGTGCCTAGTGATGCGTTTGAGAATCACCTTCTCAACAACCTTACTGAGCGAGCTCAGAAGGCTGATGGGTCGGTAATTTTGTGGGAGGCTGTGGTCTTTCCCCGGCTTCCTGAACATCAGGACCTTGGCCGTCTTCCAAAAGGCGGGGAAGTGTTGGTGTTTTAGTATGGCATTCGTTATGTGTGTTAGGTACTCAGTTGCTTTATCCGTGAACTCCTGGAGGACACGGTTTTGAATGCCATCATGACCAGGGGCTTTGCTAGCAGCGGAATGCATTATAGCCCAGGAGACTTCGGCTGTGCTAGCATGTCGAATGTCGTCGCGCGATGGTTGGGCTAGAATGCGTGTAACCTCTTGGTCAGTAGCAAGTGTGAACGCTGGATCTGATTGTACCAGGTTCGGTGTGAATGACGATGCGAGTGTTCGGGCCATTAGTTCTGCTTTCTCTTCCGCTGAGTATGCAGGTCCGTCAGGCCCTTGAAGCGTTGGGGTGTATATTTTCTCCCTGGTGAAGTGTCGGGCTAGTTGCCACACGCCAGGTCGTGTGGTGTCCAGCCCTTCGAGTTTTTGGTTCCACTGTTGTGTTTTGTGTGTTTGTATTTTATCGTGTATGATGCCCTGTAGTCTGTTAATGTGCCGTTTGAAGTACGGGCGCCTGGTGCGCTGCCATTGTCTCCTGAGGCGATTCCTCATTGAGATTAGGCCCAGGATTTCCTGGGGCAGGGCCGCACTGCGTTGTTGTGAGGTGCGATCAGGTATGGTGCCTGCCATTGCGTCCTGGACGGCGTTGGTGAGGGTTTCTACTGCCTCTTCAATTTGTGCTGTTTCGTTAATTTCGTGTATAGGTGGGATGTGGCTATCAAGCGTTTGCTTGAACAATGTCCAATTCGCACGCCCGTAGTCCAACATCTTGCGTTGTTCCGTGTGCTGCAGTGTTTCCTCAATGTACAGTATTACAGGTTGGTGGTTTGAGGGCAGATCGTTTTCAACGGCGACGTTGAGTGTCGCTGTAATGCCCTTGATGAGGGCCATGTCTATCATGTCTGGCCTGTGTCCCCTCTGGTAGGGAATGTGCGTCGGTTCAGTCGGCGCTAGTGTAATGTAGTTTCTGCCTAGTGAATGTTCGTACAGTTTTTTGCCGTTGGGATTTCGTATGCGTGAATTCCATTCTGGGTGTTTTGCGTTCAGATCTCCAGCGACTATTACTCGCGGTGAAATGTTGAGTAATGTGCTGATATCGCGTGTTGAGATGCCTACAGGGCTGTTGTATACCGATATCAGTGTGGTGTAGGCTCCGTTGAACTTGACTCTGACGGCCGTAGCCTCGATTTTTTCCAGTTCAGGGAGCTCTATGTTTGTGTGCTCAATATCTTTGTGTATGACGATTGCAGTTCCACCTGCCACGGCGTCGCCCGGTCGGTCGGTACGATAGACACAATAGCCAGGAAAGTTTAATTGTTTGTGCGGTTTAAGTTTAGTCTCGCTCAGTAGCACGACAAGGATTCCCTTGCGCTCCATGAACGCGGCAAATTCTGCCCTTTTGTTGTGGATCGAGTCTGCATTCCAGAACAGGATCTGTGATAGTTGAAAGGTGGCTACACTGAGCCACAGCGCCAGAGATCGCGCTAGAGAGTGTTGTTCCGCCGCCTCCACTGGCAGTGATTATTGAGATGTCGTAGTGGGCAGTGCTTGTCGAGGACTCGTAGTAGTCAGTTCCTGTCGAAAGGTCGTGGTGGAGTGTGCTTGTCTGGATGTTGTAGTAAGGAGTGCTTGTTCCATGTTTTATGCAGTTGTTTGATGGGCTAGACAGCAGATGTTATTCGAATGGAAATATTGTAGTGATCAGTGTGCTTTTCGTCCATATAAATGAAGGTAAAAATATTCTTTTTCTTTTTTTTCTCATTATTTCAATGTCCTGAATAATGCGTCATTACAGGTTCAGTCAACAAAGCATCTGGCTTGTGTTCTTGTATTAGAGTGTAATTCTGGTTTTCTTGAGTAATTATGGTATTTCTATTTCCTTTAATTAATTCAGTATAAATGATATTTAAAATTTCTTGTGTTGTTGAAGAAGAACCGTGCCAGTTGCGTACGTTGAGTCAGACTTCCACACACAGAACAGTTACACTTGTGCTTTGGTTTCGTAGGTTTTATAGTTGCTGGGGACTTAATTAATTGTCTTAATGAAAATTTCCATTTCATTCTTTGTTGTTGTTCTATGCAGTCAGATTGCGTAATAATACTAGTCAGGGCCAACCGTTTACGAGACTTCGTAATCGGACAGACAGCTACTAAAGCAAAAATTAAAATTATTTGCATATTTTTTTATAATTAAGCCCCCATGCACGTGGCGACCGCTGCTTCGGATCGTCCCTTGGAATTTTTCTGATTGTAGAAATAGTAGACAGTAGTATTGTTGTAGTAATTTGTAGTTTAGTAATTGTAGTCTATATTGCATGTGTAGATTTGGTAATTGTCATTCTTCTAATGGTATTTTTTTTGAAAAATTTCATTTCTGTTGTTTTGTCTACGGGTTTGACAATTTAGTGCAATTATTTCAATTGTTCGTTAATCGTGTTTGAGGGAAACATTTCGTGTGAATGGTATTGTTGGAGATGAGGAGTCATTGTGTGTAATTCGTACAGTGACGAGTTTTGTATTTGTAAATGATTACGCGATCGATGAAAAAGGCAAAAATGATGGATAGTCAGAATGACGAAATTGTTGACATGGCGAGCTCGCCAACACAGGAGAACAGTATGTTGAATAATGAAGTGGAAAACAATGTAATAAGTCGGGAAAATAGTCCGGAACCATTTCAAAATTTTTCTCAATCAGAAAATTCACAGAATACGAGATTAACGATGGAAGATTCTGGAATAGTATCGAACACAGATAGCTTTACACCCATGACGAAAGAAACTTGTTTTGCGGGAAATGTTAGGGGCGAAAGGAATTTCGAAGAAGTTAATACGGAGCAGTTGATGGGTGTAATATTAAATTTGGCATCTGAATTTAAAACACAGATGGGAACAATGGAAACACGGTTTGACTCACTGGGATCACAAATAGGAACAATTAAAACCGAGATGGGAACTTTGGGATCTGAATTAAAAACAGTGGGATCACAAATAGGAACAATTAAAACTGATATGGGAACAATGGAAACACGTTTTGACTCACTAGGATCACAGTTAGGATCTGAATTAAAAACAATGGAAACACGGTTAGATTCGCGAATAGGGACATGTTTCAAAAACATGAAGGATGAATTAAAGAAAGAGATTAGAGAGGAAGTACAACCGATTTTGAATGCTCACAATAATAGATTAATTGCAGTAGAGATTAGACAAAGGGAACAGGATAGAGAACAGGAAGAAAGAGATCGCGTGATAGTACAAAAATTTTCAGAGTTAAATTTACAACGTGCACACGATAAGGAGGAAATATTTGAGAGAATTGAGGAATCCATACCAAATGACAGATTAAATAACCTAACACAACAATATGAACAGTTAACTACTAAATGTGACAATACGGAAACCCGAGTCGTGACACTTACGGAAGACGTAAATAATCAGAAAGAACAATTAGGTGACTCATCGGAAAGAGTTGAGGAGATTTCAGATAAACTGACAAGTCTTAGTTTAAATGGGGACAGAGATTCAGATGATATAGCTCTATTGCCATTTTCAGAAACCGAAGAGTACCAGAACATAAATAAGCACGTTGAAAATCCGGGAAAATTTAATAAACGCGTGAAAAGGGAATTTGAGGCATTACGAAAGAAAGTCAAACAAATCGAAGGCGAAATTGTAGGAAAAGACAGCAAAGGAAATTTGGAATCACAGATAGCAGAGGGGTTTGAAGAAATTAATTTGTTTCATTCACGGGATGCAACAAGAGAGCGCCAGGCGCGCGAACTTGACAATAATCGACATTCGGACTGGAACAGACGCGGTAGGTCTTTGTCGCCACGAGGCGAAAACTTTGACTATAAACTTTTTGACTGTTCGGAAATTTAAGATCTTCCGCAATTCTAAGAATGACATACATCCATGTTCATGGTTAGATCAATTTATGTACGCACTTCCACCAAATTTGCCACTAAGTCACAAACTGAAATTTATGTGCAGCTATTAAGGTCCTCAGGGGATTCACTATACTAAGTGAATATGTGCCGTAGCGTTCACAGGGCCCCGAGCTGTAGTGGTGCTATTTTCCTTTTAGTTTTCTGCACCGCTGCCTACTCTTTTACTATTCTTTGCATCTATAAAAACAACTCTTCTACTATCAATCTATCTAGACAGTAGGTAAAAAATAACCGAATTTGACTGTTTTACCCAAAAGTGACTTTGGAAATTACCGTTTGGACTTACTGTATCTTCATCAGCATTCATTCGTAGCTTAAATGAAATTTTACCTGTTTATCTTTGTGACAATATTACTTCATATGTTGACGATATTCTTATTGCTAAACGTTCTTGGAGTCAGCATAACAAAATTTTGGATTCATTATTACGTATTTTTGCAAGAGTTGGCATTACAGTGAACTTGGAAAAATCTGAATTTGGTCGTTCTCAGGTGAAATTTCTCGGTCACATTATTTCTACAGACGGTATTCTTCCTGATCCAGAGAAACTAGACGCTATTCGTAATTATGCTGTTCCTACCACAAAACGTGATGTTCGTAGTTTCCTTGGTGTCTGTAATTTTCTTAGACGCTTGTTAGATTGGATGATTTGGCCACACCTCGTTTACACATTTCAGTTATGCACATTTTGGTCCCAGAAAATGCTTTCATAAATTACGAGAAAATTGCTACTTCAGTAATATGGAAAAACGTATTCGATCTGTTCTTGCCAAATGCAAATTATGTCAACAGGCAACGTTAAAATTTTTGTGGAATGACATACTTTAGAGAAACTAACAGCTACATGTAAACATGCGGAGAGTACAAGGATACCGCGCCGTGTTCCGGCGGCGGCGCGTACTCAAAGCAACAGTGAAGTCTGCGCGCCGCACAAGGCTGTCGTTGACCGCAAACAATCACTTTCTACGTCACCCGTCTACAGCTGATCGAGCGCTCAGTGCGAATGCACTGACAGACGTAAACAAATACACAGTCTAATTTCTCCGACTAAATTCTGCATAAAGCTATGGTGACTTTATAAATTATGTTATTAACGTTCAGTATTTTTCAGGATACGGTTGTGTAAAATATTTAAGACCTTCAGGTAAATTCTGTGCGTGTCCGACGTTAAGACGACTTGCTATGGAGAAAATTTCAGGAAGAATGTAATTTCGAAAAAAGAAGTAAAAAACCAAAAAGGTAACGGTTAATTGAGTTTATTTTTCAGGTAACATACACTCCTGGAAATTGAAATAAGAACACCGTGAATTCATTGTCCCAGGAAGGGGAAACTTTATTGACACATTCCTGGGGTCTGATACATCACATGATCACACTGACAGAACCACAGGCACATAGACACAGGCAACAGAGCATGCACAATGTCGGCACTAGTACAGTGTATATCCACCTTTCGCAGCAATGCAGGCTGCTATTCTCCCATGGAGACGATCGTAGAGATGCTGGATGTAGTCCTGTGGAACGGCTTGCCATGCCATTTCCACCTGGCGCCTCAGCTGGACCAGCGTTCGTGCTGGACGTGCAGACCGCGTGAGACGACGCTTCATCCAGTCCCAAACATGCTCAATGGGGGACAGATCCGGAGATCTTGCTGGCCAGGGTAGTTGACTTACACCTTCTAGAGCACGTTGGGTGGCACGGGATACATGCGGACGTGCATTGTCCTGTTGGAACAGCAAGTTCCCTTGCCGCTCTAGGAATGGTAGAACGATGGGTTCGATGACGGTTTGGATGTACCGTGCACTATTCAGTGTCCCCTCGACGATCACCAGTGGTGTACGGCCAGTGTAGGAGATCGCTCCCCACACCATGATGCCGGGTGTTGGCCCTGTGTGCCTCGGTCGTATGCAGTCCTGATTGTGGCGCTCACCTGCACGGCGCCAAACACGCATACGACCATCATTGGCACCAAGGCAGAAGCGACTCTCATCGCTGAAGACGACACGTCTCCATTCGTCCCTCCATTCACGCCTGTCGCGACACCACTGGAGGCGGGCTGCACGATGTTGGGGCGTGAGCGGAAGACGGCCTAACGGTGTGCGGGACCGTAGCCCAGCTTCATGGAGACGGTTGCGAATGGTCCTCGCCGATACCCCAGGAGCAACAGTGTCCCTAATTTGCTGGGAAGTGGCGGTACGGTCCCCTACGGCACTGCGTAGGATCCTACGGTCTTGGCGTGCATCCGTGCGTCGCTGCGGTCCGGTCCCAGGTCGACGGGCACGTGCACCTTCCGCCGACCACTGGCGACAACATCGATGTACTGTGGAGACCTCACGCCCCACGTGTTGAGCAATTCGGCGGTACGTCCACCCGGCCTCCCGCATGCCCACTATACGCCCTCGCTCAAAGTCCGTGCCACGGCAAACTGGCTGACACTGACGGCGGCGGTGCACAAATGCTGCGCAGCTAGCGCCATTCGACGGCCAACACCGCGGTTCCTGGTGTGTCCGCTGTGCCGTGCGTGTGATCATTGCTTGTACAGCCCTCTCGCAGTGTCCGGAGCAAGTATGGTGGGTCTGACACACCGGTGTCAATGTGTTCTTTTTTCCATTTCCAGGAGTGTATTTCCATTCAGGTACGTACTTTAGACGTAATTTGCTGCTCCCGATTACGTAACTCATACTTTGTGCTAAATTTCATGTTCTATGAATTTACTTGTGAAGCGACGTGCTTGCGCATATTAACTGATTTTGACAATGATTGATTAATGAATAGGGTTGTTACTTGTGTATATTATGCATCGCTTGGCTGCACTGCTTTTTCACTGATGTTATATTTTTTTATTATGTGCCTGCTGTGCTTATTTATTTAAATTGTAATTATCAACTGATTAATTGTGCTGACTGTGGTTATGTATGTAGGTTACACTTTGTGATTTATCTGCTTGCGCCTTCATGTTTACTTATTAAGATTACATATGAACATTTATTTGCTTATGCTGAATGATGCTAATGACTTGTTTATTACGTAAGATATATGTTTGCTGCTGTGCGTATGGATTGCATATTTAAACACTTCTGTTTTGTTGTCATAACTATAAGTTGGTATATAGAAATGCTGATATACTGTGTACAAACATAGAGTTTAGGTCACACTATGGTATTAATTATAGATTGTTCGCTTGGCAGAGCCTCGTTGTAGGGATTGTGCTGCATCCACTTGTTGACATTCTGTTCTCTACTGGTATATTTACTCGCTATTGCATGTTTTGCTTACGGTCAGTGCCTGATATTTTTAAGATAAGAAAATGAACTGCTATAATTCGACGAACGACATTAGTACGAGAAACTTCATAGAAGTCACGTGAGCTGGAGGTTTTATGGAAGCTGTATAAATTTATGCTAATAGGAAGGAAGCTAACGACATGACATACCAACACTAGCTTTAGACCACTGACAGTTATTACACTGCATTCTTCGTGAGCAATTGAAATAGGAAGTGACACTTGACACAAGAAATACTCCACATGTTTGCTTCTGTTTGCCATAATTTTTGAAGTGGGTACACACTGAAATATCACGATCATTAACACTTCGTAATCGTACTTAATTACTGAGAGTTATTCGAACTAAGTCTGTTAGAGGTCATGTATGCTTTTCTTTTATTTAATGATGGACAAGGAACCAAAATGTATCTTATAATTTATAATGAGTAGCAGATTTGGATCAGATGGATTACACGAGAGGTTGTGTGTTGACACTGCGTCTTCGGATTGTATGAGATGATGAATTGAGGTTTGCATTAGGATTTTGTCTGCACTTGTTCGAGGAGACTGACTAGAGGAAAGAGTTGTTATGGAAGTGAAATGATATTGGCAATGAGGTTTATATATATCGACGTATTGAAGAGGTATGATTGAGGTATTGAGATTATGTGAAGTTGATGATTATTGGAGTTTTCGTGGACAAGAGGTAAGGTAAATGATATTGATGATCGACGTATTGAAGATGTATTATAGAAGTATTGAGATTATGTGATGCTGATGATTATTGGAGTTTTGGTGGATAAGAGGTAAAGTAAGTGAGGAGCATATTTTTTTCGTTGGTCTATATGGAACAAGGAGGATAAAGATGGCAGACTAGAACACTAAAGTAGCAGGAAGATTGTCTACACACACACTTTGTTAAATCACTAAGCAGTATATACTTTTTTTTTTGGAGAGAGGAAGTAATTGCATATCTTGGCTCACTGACAGTTGTTCAGCAACCGTACAATTTGATCTGGCTTGGCAAACATTGGTCTTGACATGATGACTATGACGCTGACTAACTATTATTGACTGTTATACATTGCTGCCACTACTACTTGATACACATGATGAACATAAAATTTTTGACAGAATTGCATTTACACAGTTAACACTATTCAATTACACAGTAGCACTAATGTGGATGAAAGATGAGTGAGTGTGTTTTGTGTGTTTTCCTTTTATAATCCCAGAGAAGTGATCCCAACCTATCTCCTAAATATTATTTTACTTGTTTGTTGTGGCTTGCACTGACACCCATAAATATTATAGGTTTACTGGTATTTGTGTATTGTAATAGTTAATAGGACAATTATCTGATATCATTTGTGTGTTTGTTATGATTTGTATGTTTAGTGTAAAAGCATTGTATGTGTATTCAAACTATTGTTCATGCCTGAACTGTCTGATTAGTGATGGTGCTGCACTTTTCAACATGATGTGTGACATTTAGTCATGTTTAATTTCTGCTGATGAACAGTGTGATTAGTGAAAGTGAATACTATGGACTGCGGCCTGCACCTGTTCAACATTGCTGGTGCCACTAATGGACTGCTTCTACCGAAATGATGTCACTTGTTGGTGTCGGCACCTGCTCAACATTGCTGGGTGCCACTGATGGACTGCCTCTACTGAAAAGATGTCACCTGTTGATGTCTGCACCTGCTCAACATTGCTGGGTGCCACTGATGGATTGCGTCTACTGAAAAGATGTCACCTGTTGATATCTGCACCTGTTCAACATTGCTGGTGCCACTAATGGGACTGCTTATACTGAAATGGTGTTACTTGTTGGTGTCTGCACCTATTCAACATTACTGGGTGCCACTGATGGACTGTTTCTACTGAAAAAATGTCACTTGTTGGTTTTTGCACCCGTTGACCATTGCTGGGTGCTACTGCCGGAACTGTCAACTGCTTATTCTTGAGCTATGGAAAGCGCTTATGTGAATATTTGTATAAACTGATTTTTTGTGTATTACTGTTTGTGAAAAGTTATGAGACTCTTACCTGCACATATTCGTCATTGCTGACGCTATTGATTGAACTGTTTAACCACATAATACTTGTGTAAACTGTTATGTAAAGTCACATGTATGAAGGAATTTGTATTGCTTACTGTATTTTATATATTAGGTTATTGAAAGGTCAGTGCAAAGCCAAAATTTTATCTAGTTATACACTCCTGGAAACTGAAATAAGAACACCGTGAATTCATTGTCCCAGGAAGGGGAAACTTTATTGACACATTCCTGGGGTCAGATACATCACATGATCACACTGACAGAACCACAGGCACATAGACACAGGCAACAGAGCATGCACAATGTCGGCACTAGTACAGTGTATATCCACCTTTCGCAGCAATGCAGGCTGCTATTCTCCCATGGAGACGATCGTAGAGATGCTGGATGTAGTCCTGTGGAACGGCTTGCCATGCCATTTCCACCTGGCGCCTCAGTTGGACCAGCGTTCGTGCTGGACGTGCAGACCGCGTGAGACGACGCTTCATCCAGTCCCAAACATGCTCAATGGGGGACAGATCCGGAGATCTTGCTGGCCAGGGTAGTTGACTTACACCTTCTAGAGCACGTTGGGTGGCACGGGATACATGCGGACGTGCATTGTCCTGTTGGAACAGCAAGTTCCCTTGCCGCTCTAGGAATGGTAGAACGATGGGTTCGATGACGGTTTGGATGTACCGTGCACTATTCAGTGTCCCCTCGACGATCACCAGTGGTGTACGGCCAGTGTAGGAGATCGCTCCCCACACCATGATGCCGGGTGTTGGCCCTGTGTGCCTCGGTCGTAAGCAGTCCTGATTGTGGCGCTCACCTGCACGGCGCCAAACACGCATACGACCATCATTGGCACCAAGGCAGAAGCGACTCTCATCGCTGAAGACGACACGTCTCCATTCGTCCCTCCATTCACGCCTGTCGCGACACCACTGGGGGCGGGCTGCACGATGTTGGGGCGTGAGCGGAAGACGGCCTAACGGTGTGCGGGACCGTAGCCCAGCTTCATGGAGACGGTTGCGAATGGTCCTCGCCGATACCCCAGGAGTAACAGTGTCCCTAATTTGCTGGGAAGTGGCGGTGCGGTCCCCTACGGCACTGCGTAGGATCCTACGGTCTTGGCGTGCATCCGTGCGTCGCTGTGGTCCGGTCCCAGGTCGACGGGCACGTGCACCTTCCGCCGTCCACTAGCGACAACATCGATGTACTGTGGAGACCTCACGCCCCACGTGTTGAGCAATTCGGCGGTACGTCCACCCGGCCTCCCGCATGCCCACTATACGCCCTCGCTCAAAGTCCGTCAACTGCACATACGGTTCACGTCCACGCTGTCGCGGCATGCTACCAGTGTTAAAGACTGCGATGGAGCTCCGTATGCCACGGCAAACTGGCTGACACTGACGGCGGCGGTGCACAAATGCTGCGCAGCTAGCGCCATTCGACGGCCAACACCGCGGTTCCAGGTGTGTCCGCTGTGCCGTGCGTGTGATCATTGCTTGTACAGCCCTCTCGCAGTGTCCGGAGCAAGTATGGTGGGTCTGACACACCGGTGTCAATGTGTTCTTTTTTCCATTTCCAGGAGTGTATGATATTTACGCATTAATATTATCTTTTATTTTTGTCTGTATTTTTTTTGACGAATTTGGTGGTATTTTCACCACCAATGCTGGCAAAAATACCATCAAATTCTAGCCTGTGGAGGAAGGGCATATGAAAGGTGGCTACACTGAGCCACAGCGCCAGAGATCGCGCTAGAGAGTATTGTTCCGCCGCCTCCACTGGCAGTGATTATTGAGATGTCGTAGTGGGCAGTGCTTGTCGAGGACTCGTAGTAGTCAGTTCCTGTCGAAAGGTCGTGGTGGAGTGTGCGTGTCTAGATGTTGTAGTAAGGAGTGCTTGTTCCATGTTTTATGCAGTAGTTTGATGGGCTAGACAGCAGATGTTATTCGAATGGAAATATTGTAGTGATCAGTGTGCTTTTCGTCCATATAAATGAAGGTAAAAATATTCTTTTTCTTTTTTTCTCATTATTTCAATGTCCTGAATAATGCGTCATTACAGGTTCAGTCAACAAAGCATCTGGCTTGTGTTCTTGTATTAGAGTGTAATTCTGGTTTTCTTGAGTAATTATGGTATTTCTATTTCCTTTAATTAATTCAGTATAAATGATATTTAAAATTTCTTGTGTTGTTGAAGAAGAACCGTGCCAGATGCGTACGTTGAGTCAGACTTCCACACACAGAACAGTTACACTTGTGCTTTGGTTTCGTAGGTTTTATAGTTGCTGGGGACTTAATTAATTAATTGTCTTAATGAAAATTTCCATTTCATTCTTTGTTGTTGTTCTATGCAGTCAGATTGCGTAATAATACTAGTCAGGGCCAACCGTTTACGAGACTTCGTAATCGGACAGACAGCTACTAAAGCAAAAATTAAAATTATTTGCATATTTTTTTATAATTAAGCCCCCATGCATAGTGTGTGCGGGTCTGCGTTATGGGCCGGGTGTGGCATATTATTCATGTAAGAGTGTGAAAGAGTATTATGATGGCAGTGTGTATGACAGGCCAGTATTGCCCGGGTTCGGCGCTCATGAGCTGGGTGATGAGTGTAGTGACGGCCGTCATCACCTTGGTAAGGATTTGAGCGGTCGTGTGTCGGGGGAATAGTGTTTCCAGTATTCCCCCAGGTGGTGTGTTGGTATTGGGTGTGGCAGCCTGGGGTGCTGTTGTTGAGATAGCGGCCGCTTGTGCGGGTATTGGCGTGTTGTTAGGAGCGGCGTTTGTGCTTTGTGGCAGAGGTTGTGGCGCCTGTGTTACTTCTGTGGTGAGGGGGATGGTAGTGTGAGTTACAGTCTCGGTGTCTTGTTGACTGTTTTCCTGTGTATTGCTGTTCTGTTGTTGCTGTGTGGCCTGTTGTGGAGATTTCGTTTTCCCCGCCCTGTGTTTGCGTGTACGTCTATTCCTCCTCTGGGCTTGGGGTTCGGGGGGTTCTTGTGTGGATGTGTTTTCCTGTAAATGGTGCGTTTCTTCGCAGCACGTGATTTCCGGGAGTGGGGTCGTGTTGTTTGGGGGCATAGGTGTTGGGTTTCCGGTGTTGCCTGTGGCTGTTGTGTGGCTGTTGCAGCGGTTGTTTCACGTGTGTGTGTAGGGCGCTGAGGTTCCGCAGCCTGTGCCGTTCCGCCAGGGCGTGCAACCGTGGCAAACGTTACGCCGTTCCTTACTGGGTTCGGTGCTGGCCTTGGGCGCGGTATGTCGTACAGTACCCTGCTTTTGTCTTGTTTTCGCCTCAGCGCTTGTTTGTATGAGTTGCACTGTCTGAAGTTTGCCGCATGAGGCCCACCGCAGTTGGCACAGCGTCGCTGGTTTGGCTGTGTTTGTGTGCAAGTGTGGGATCTGTGATTGCCAGCGCATCCGCGGCAGCGAGTTGCCAGGCCGCAGCGGAGGGCCGAGTGGCCGAACCGCTGGCAGTTGTTGCATTGTTGGGGGATGTTGGGTGGTTCGTAAAGTTCTACACGTACGTCCATCCGCAGAAAGCTCTTTATCTGCAGGATGGCGCGGGAATCGGCCGTGTCGGCTAACTCAACCATGTAGTGTGGTAACGGTGCGTGTGTACGGAACCCTGTCATCCGGGAGGTACTTTTACAGTCGAATCCCAGATAACAAAGGGCCTCATGTACTGTCTCGTTGGGGGTGCTGGGGTCCACTCCCTTGATCACGTACTGCTGGGTTCTCTCGTCCAGCGTTCTGTACGTGTAATGTTCGATCTTCCGATCTTTGAGGAAGGTCAAAAGATCTTTATATTCATTGTCTGTGGCAACGTACAGTGAGGCCCTATCCTCCGAGTACTTTGCATGTAATGTGCTGTTTATGTGCCTTGCCGCGAATGCAGTGTTAAGGGCACTAAGGTTCCCGTAGTTTTGTATAACGACTGGCGGGAAACCAGTCTTGTGTTGTGGCTTTGTGTGCTTTGTTGTTGTTCGCCACAACTGTGTTTGCGTTTTGTTGTGTGTTAATGTTGCTAGCCTGAGATGAACTAGTGGGTGTAGGCAAAAGCGCCTTTCGGTTGCCTAGCGAGTTTGGTTGCTCGCTTGTTTGTGCTGGTGTTTTTTTGGGTCTGCGTTTTGGGCCCTCCACCTGCCAGGGCTCTGTGTAGTAGTTTTCTGTGTCCACATCCGCCGCCGCTGCCTCGATCTCTTGAGGCTGCGGCGTCGGTGGGAGAATGGTACATGACTGTCCAGTGACAGGTGAGTGTAGAGTGATGTTAAGTGTAGTTGTTTTAGTGGGAGAGACGTCCGCCCCGAAAAGTTCGGTGATTAGCCGGCGCGAATCAAGCTGCTTTTGCGCTTTCGCGCCGAGCTGCCGAGCGTCGCCAGCCCCTCCCTTGTCTTCGGTAGCGGGCGGGGCGCGAGTTTCGGCGGGTGCAGTCAATCCTCGCGCCTCATGTGATGCAGTCTTGCCTCGGGTGACAGCAGGGGAAGTGCTAGTAGCGTCCGCCATTTCGCACTTAGGATTATTTATTTATTGGGTGGGAAGGGGGAAACGACAATTTTGCTTTTCTCGATAGGCGAGAGAAGTGTCTCGTGTTCCCTATTGAAGTGGGTGGTCCCTACTTTACGCTAACATGCGCTGTTCGTGCAAGCGCGGCACCTAAAGGAGGTGCGGAAGAAGAATGGCCTGCAGCACGCGGGCTTGGTCCCGTGAAGGAGCCCTGGTACTGCCTCAGAGTCCCTAAAAGAACGTGAGAATCACGTTGGGTAACCGGAGGCTACCGGGAGCTGCGAGCCGAAGCTCTTTCGCGGCAGTCCGCGACTGGTTGCGCGGCTTTGCGTCGAAGGGGAGCGAGCTCAACCCTTCGGCACTCGGCCGGTTGCCGCTGGGCGGCTGCGCCGGGAGCGACTGATGCGCACTCCCCGGGCGCTGCCGGGCCACTGGTTGCGGAGCGCTGGTAGCGGCCGGCTTGCGCGCGGCCGGCTGGAGGGGGTAGCGGGCGAGCTACGGCTGCTGGCGGTCGGCGGCTGCGCTGCGAGGTCCTCTCCGCTCGGCGTCCACGCGACGACCTGCTCGTATGGTTTCGATTACAACGTCGCACCATAAGGCACTGACTCTGGTTGGTAGAATTTTATTGTTGATATTTTTCCAGACGTTCCTCCAGTTTTTTGTAGGTTAATTTACCGGAATTGGTTTGTGAAGACGATGTCTGGTAATATAATCATAGACCGTTGTAGTGTTGGTGTGTGCTGGTGGAAGTCTTATACAGCTCCAGTCGCCATAGTACTTTCGGATGTAATCTAGGCTGACATGCTACATTAACAGGAGCGTTCCTATCCCCAGGGTCTAACGAGAGGAACAGAAGTTTCGTGATGCCTGTCTTAGTGGCATGTATTAGTTTAAAAGCACGTCTTTAATGCCAAGTCCTCCGTTTTGCCTCTGCAAAGTCACCGTGTGGAAGGATACTATGAAGATATTTTGTTTCCACACATACCAAGAGGCTACAGCTAATATTTTATGTGCAGTGACCTGCAGCATCGGTAAGACTGCTGCGACATGATATATTTTGCTAAGAATGTATGTATTTATAAACTGAACTTTCTGCAGTTGGTCTAACGATCGCATGTCATGGTCTTTCAACAAGGTTCCGATGACATTAAGTTTCCGCTCGCAATTGTTCGTGGCCATGCGCTTGGGATTCGTCCTTAACCACAATCCGAGCTGGAGTCTCTCTTCAGTTACAGCTAACCAGTGCGCACCTATTGCACTATTGTAAGAACCGAGATGCAGGTTCATTTTGATACAAGAATGCATATGTTCCTCCAGCATGACGGGGCTCCTGCAAATTCTAGTCGTCAGGTGGCACATTATCCAAACCTAACATTTCCTGAAAGGTGGATAATTAGATATGGGCTCTTTTCTTAGCCTTCAAGATCCCCGGACCTTATCTCTTTGGATTTTTGCCTGTGTGGTTGGTTAAAGGCGAAGACTACAAAGAAAAAGTAAACCCAAGAGCCGATTTGATCGTTCGGATTATGAATAGTGCAGCCCTCATAAAAGACGACCTCAGTAGAGCTACACGTGGTGTCATCAAGAGAAGTCAAATGTGCGTTGAAGTTGGTTGGTGAATTTTTGAAAATCAACTTTGAATGTCCTCATTTGCCGTTGCTTTGAGTTCGTTAGGGTTACGTACTCTGTACTCAATAAAAAGTGGACGGATTTATATGGAATTTTTTTCGGCTGTACTACCACCTGCTAAAATATACACTATTGCTGCTGAAACACCCTGTATATGGATATATGTGTGGTGTCTGTTCTTTCGGACATGTCCGAAAGAAAATGCTTTATGGCATTCTGCAACGACCTTCGATCTAGTTGCTGGGGCTGATAGAGATTTCAGAGCTGCTTGGCACTCTGAATAAAAGTAGATGCTACGATTTTTATAGGGTCGACTCTAATTTTCCTCCGTGCACATGCTGATAGAAAAAAAAAGCATGTAATACTGTGGCCATCTTCCCTAAAGAGATTCTAGGCAGTACACCAGACCTCGTACTTTCATCTGTTTTCGACCTGTCAGGAAACCACTACATTATGTCTCCTGCACGGTGTTTTGGTTCGTTCTTCCACTGCTCCCTGCTTCCAACTGTTACATGGTGAAGTTTATTGAAACAGCTAGAAGTTATTGTATAGTTAGTCGGCATTTCCCCAGCCATCGCCTTACTGATTTGGGATTCCGTATATTCTAACTATATCCAGTTATTTCAAATTTTTAGCCTTTATGTCCCTGCCGCTGCCTCCATTTTAAGCCACACGTATAAGGCGGGCATGTCTAGCATAATATCCATTCCAAGAATGGATGTCCTGCTAATTCCATCTGTTTGTGAAAGCAGGCCAGTCTCTGCACTTTGCCAGACTCCCTAGCAGCCACCTTATGTTCGACTTTGTTCATATTATAGGCCAATACATTATCATTGGTCTTTTTGCAGAGATGTATATCCAGTACGTACTGGGTTTAGACCCCAGTTTACCCTATAGCAGCTTCTACTGCTTATAAGATTATCTCTCGCAGTGGAACATATTTTTTATGTAAGGTGTTCATAATAGGTTTCCATCCAGGGTTACCTCTAGATACACTACAACCCTGTTTACAGTTTCATCGAGAAACATAATTTTTCAGTATGTGTGCTGGACATGCTTACCCATAAATAATACTACACCAAGTTTCGTGGGGCTCGTCTTTAAATACTTGTTCACAATATTCAGTGCACATAGGTTTAACAGTACTAGCAAATTTTCTAAGTCTTACTGTGAATAAATAGTCTACTTATTCTTTTCAAGAGTAGTCTCCCGCATTCAGCTCATCTATGAGTCCATTCACCACTAGGTTCTTCATCTCTAACCATTTACTCGAAGGTCGTATTACTCGACATCCAGGAAGATACAGAGAGCATCCAGAAAGGGTAGTGCTTTTTCCACCTTTCCAACAAGTTGGTGAAGTGTTACTTCACATGATTTGCTTCGCAAGTATTATGAAAATTTGGCAGTTCATAGATAAAATTATGTATTCACAACAACAAAAAATATGTCGACAGGAAACAAAAACGTGGCATTATGAATTTGGCAGTACCTTAAGATTTTCGCTTTGACACTAAGGGTTACTAAAAGTAACAAGACGAATTTTGCTAGAGCGTTGTCTTACGATTCCCTCATTCAATTTGTATCCACCTGCTTGTAGCTCTGCTACAAAAGAATTAAAAATCTGGATTTCGGCGAGGCTCGAAAGGCGAACAGAGGCAGCATGCACCTGACAGGCAAGCACGTTACCAAGGAGCTAGCGAATAGGCGCGAAGTCTTACTCTTACTTATTGACCCAGTAAACACTGCGGCAGATAAACCGCAACATCAGAGGCGACAGTAGTTGTATTTCCCATGTGGAACGACTTTCGTGAACTCAAAAGGATTAACTGATATCCTTATGTCACATCTCAAGCGAAAATCACTCAGTATTAAATTGAAATGACACGATAATATCAAGTGAATTTAGCAAGATAGTTCTGTGCCATCAAGGAAGTAACTCGTCGGTCACAGAGTTGCCAAACATATTCTGCGCTGTTGCCAAGTTTCAGTTATACCGCCAGGAAGGATACCAGCTGATGTGTTCTGTGAGTGACCTCGGAAGTGACTATAGCTTCGTTTCAAAGTTGCGGGTGGCAAGGGCCGCAAGATCATCATTATATATCAATAAGTCTTATTCGCATTTCTGTAACTGGGTGTAGGGACTAGAGTGCCATTACTTATAATACATCGATGCACTGAATGCAAACTAAATGTCATAAATTAATAACTGCGGCAGTTATTTGTGTTTTACTGACTTAATCGCACCGAAACCTTGAAAGCGTATTCACCAGATGTGATTCACAGTTTTGGAGCTTCTCCAGTGGTTGAGTTGGCAATGTATATTTGCTGTACAATATTGTTATTGAGATCACTGTCATTGGCACATCCACCAGAAGACAGGCATGGCCTGGCTTATTTTTGTCAGCTTTCCTGACGGATATTCTGCCTTTGCTCGAAACGTGAAGACTTAAGGTGAATTCGAACATTCCATATGGCGAAAATTTGATGTTTCTATTCTTCCAGCTCTAACATTCAAATAACAGTTACAATAAGCGGCAGAAAAGCGCCTGTGAATCAACAGTTATTAATGCAATCACAATTAGTGGAATCTGACAAATTTCATCTGTCATCTGATAATTGTGAAAAACTACTTTTTACATCTTCACAGCACCACAGTATGAACTCAAGGGTTTCATAGGATACCTATACTTCATTTCGTTGTGATCGTTTTCAATGACAGTACGGGAGGAGCAAAACCATCTGATTTGAAACATACTTTTCCAGTGGGATTTGAATGATTGGCTACAGTTGCAGTAGCACGTCCAGTGAGGTATCAAGAATGTGAGCAATCACTCGTTGCTATAGTATAGGCTAGGGCAGAGAGAAGCAGGTTTCCGACAAAGTAAACGATGAGAGACACTGTCGCTATCACTTATTAAACAGGAATTCTTCAGAAAACTGCAACTATATCTAGTGAAATAAGTAGGTTGATGCAGCTCCAGTCCGGCACTATCACTGAGTTGCCAAACATTTTCCGAATAGCACTTAGGATAAAATGTGTATACGTGTGTGTGTGTGTGTGTGTGTGTGTGTGTGTGTGTGTGTGTGTCTGTGTCTGTTCATTCGGACATTTCCGAAAGAACAGACACTACGAATCGAAATAGACAGCCTTGTTAATCAATTAAAGATTGAAGGGCAAATGTCCAGGCTGTCATAGGCATTAAAATAGAACAACGGCGTCAGATGAAAAGTTGTGCCTGACCAGGTTCGAACCCGGATTCGTAATGTCTTTTTTTTCGGACATTTCCGAAAGAACAGACACCACACATATATCCACATACAGGGGGTTATATGGCATTTCTTCTGCAATTTGTCTATACCACCACCTCCTACAATATTTAGTATTCCTCCTCAAACATCCTGTATAATTATTTGCGTCTCGACGGGTCATCGAAAGTTTTCAGCGCTAGACGCACGTCATCGTCCGAACCCTAGCGGCAATACAGTGTGGCCGCGTGCTAGTGGAATAATGGCCGCGGAGGGGGGCGGGGGTACCGCGCATGTCGTATGCGGCAAAGGTGGGAATTCGCCTCTGACGAGGAGCGTGTGTAGATAGGTGCTGCAGGGAGGTTGGCTGCTGTGTCCCGACAGTGCCCACCGTCGGAGGTTCGAGTCCTCCCTCCGGCATGGGTGTGTGTGTTGTCCAAAGCGTAAGTTACTTTAAGTTACATTAAGTAGTGTGTAAGCTTAGGGACCGATGACCTAAGCAGCTTGGTCTCATAAAATTTTAATCCAAAATACTGCATCTCGGTTCTTACAATAGTGCAATAGGTGCGCACTGGTTAGCTGTAACTGAAGAGAGACTCCAACTCGGATTGTGGTTAAGGGCGAATCCCAAGCGCATGGCCACGAACAATTGCGAGCGGAAACTTAATGTCATCGGAACCTTGTTGAAGGACCATGACATGCGATCGTTAGACCAACTGCAGAAAGTTCAGTTTATAAATACATACATACTTAGCAAAATATATCATGTCGCACAGTCTTGCCGATACTGCAGGTCACTGCACATAAAATATTAGCTGTAGCCTCTTGGTGTGTGTGGAAACAAAATATCTTCATAGTATCCTTCCACACGGTGACTTTGCAGAGGCAAAACGGAGGACTTGGAATTAAAGACGTGCTTAATAAACTAATACATGCCACTAAGACAGGCATCACGAAACTTCTGTTCCTCTCGTTAGACCCTGGGGATAGGAACGCTCCTGTTAATGTAGCATGTCAGCCTAGATTACATCCGAAAGTACTATGGTGACTGGAGCTGTATAAGACTTCCACCAGCACACACCAACACTACAACGGTCTATGATTATATTACCAGACATCGTCTTCACAAACCAATTCCGGTAAATTAACCTACAAAAAACTGGAGGAACGTCTGCAAAAATATCAACAATAAAATTCTACCAACTAGAGTCAGTGCCGTATGGTGCGACGTTGTAAACGAAACCATACCCTCAGCGGAACGATTCAGGAAAATCAAATTGAGACCATCTCCATACTGCGACAAATGTCGGCTTGTAGAAACTGTAACGCACATCTTCTTATGTGAAAATAGAATCAGAATTTGGAACTGGATTAGGAAGAAATTAGCCCTATCAACAGAACCGCAGGAAGTCATATACCGATAACTGAAGCTTTACAACCCGACTGGAAATGTTACCCGTCCGCACAGAATAACAGTTATTCGTGTCTTCTGGGACAGTTTGTGTTTTACGTCGTAAGAAAAAAACTCAGAACTTAGAAGAGTACATGTTTTATACTGCAGAAGAACAGTTCACGCTGAAGAAGAATAACAAATATAAGGAATGGTTTCAAATTTTTTTATCTATTGCTTTATGTGGGCTACGAAGAGGTGGACATTTTTTTTATTAGAAGCAGCATACCATTCTTTCACTTTTTTTTATTCCTGGGATATTCTTTTACGTTGGTTCTAAAATCAAAACTGGTTTAATTTGGCAAAATCCCTTCGGCTCCGAAATTTTTTGTCATTTGTTGAAAAATATATGGCTTCCTTACAGACCTCATGTGCATCCAGTGCATAATAACTTAAATTGTGAATATACACTCCTGGAAATTGAAATAAGAACACCGTGAATTCATTGTCCCAGGAAGGGGAAACTTTATTGACACATTCCTGGGGTCAGATACATCACATGATCACACTGACAGAACCACAGGCACATAGACACAGGCAACAGAGCATGCACAATGTCGGCACTAGTACAGTGTACATCCACCTTTCGCAGCAATGCAGGCTGCTATTCTCCCATGGAGACGATCGTAGAGATGCTGGATGTAGTCCTGTGGAACGGCTTGCCATGCCGTTTCCACCTGGCGCCTCAGTTGGACCAGCGTTCGTGCTGGACGTGCAGACCGCGTGAGACGACGCTTCATCCAGTCCCAAACATGCTCAATGGGGGACAGATCCGGAGATCTTGCTGGCCAGGGTAGTTGACTTACACCTTCTAGAGCACGTTGGGTGGCACGGGATACATGCGGACGTGCATTGTCCTGTTGGAACATCAAGTTCCCTTGCCGGTCTAGGAATGGTAGAACGATGGGTTCGATGACGGTTTGGATGTACCGTGCACTATTCAGTGTCCCCTCGACGATCACCAGTGGTGTACGGCCAGTGTAGGAGATCGCTCCCCACACCATGATGCCGGGTGTTGGCCCTGTGTGCCTCGGTCGTATGCAGTCCTGATTGTGGCGCTCACCTGCACGGCGCCAAACACGCAAACGACCATCATTGGCACCAAGGCAGAAGCGACTCTCATCGCTGAAGACGACACGTCTCCATTCGTCCCTCCATTCACGCCTGTCGCGACACCACTGGAGGCGGGCTGCACGATGTTGGGGCGTGAGCGGAAGACGGCCTAACGGTGTGCGGGACCGTAGCCCAGCTTCATGGAGACGGTTGCGAATGGTCCTCGCCGATACCCCAGGAGCAACAGTGTCCCTAATTTGCTGGGAAGTGGCGGTGCGGTCCCCTACGGCACTGCGTAGGATCCTACGGTCTTGGCGTGCATCCGTGCGTCGCTGCGGTCCGGTCCCAGGTCGACGGGCACGTGCACCTTCCGCCGACCACTGGCGACAACATCGATGTACTGTGGAGACCTCACGCCCCACGTGTTGAGCAATTCGGCGGTACGTCCACCCGGCCTCCCGCATGCCCACTATACGCCCTCGCTCAATGTCCGTCATCTGCACCTACGGTTCACGTCCACGCTGTCGCGGCATGCTACCAGTGTTAAAGACTGCGATGGAGCTCCGTATGCCACGGCAAACTGGCTGACACTGACGGCGGCGGTGCACAAATGCTGCGCAGCTAGCGCCATTCGACGGCCAACACCGCGGTTCCTGGTGTGTCCGCTGTGCCGTGCGTGTGATCATTGCTTGTACAGCCCTCTCGCAGTGTCCGGAGCAAGTATGGTGGGTCTGACACACCGGTGTCAATGTGTTCTTTTTTCCATTTCCAGGAGTGTATTTCTGAATGAATGTTTGTTATGTATTTTTCCGTCACCCTTTTCACTGTTATAAGTTATGTTCTACAAGGAACGTACGCCACTGGAGGCGGCAATCTGTAATTTATTTTACCTTAATTACTACTTCAATTTTGTTCCACAATTTAAAGGCATATATGGGTGCAAACGTGGAATACATGGGAATCATGCAGCTGCTCAGTGACAGGTATGGGGGAGGCATTGAGGCCAGGCCTCGGATCTTCGACCCCTGCTCTCTTTGCCTACGCCTACCTGGTGCTGAAAGTCTTCTCAAATCTTTTTAAAAAAATAATAGTGCAGTGATCAGCAGGTCTGTCTAGTAAGCAGGAGGTACAGGTTCGAAGCCCAGTCGGTCACAAATATTCATCTGGCGTCTTTGCTGTATTTCAACGCGCTGTGACAGTGTGGACGTCGGTCCTTCGATATTTAAGATGCAATTGTTTTTTGAGGCAATAGAGGAGATTTGCGAACATTTGTCTTGCCACCAGTGAAACGGGACTTTAACGGCATCCAACCCTTAGTCACTGCTTTGTGCCGGTGCTAACCCATGTCATATATATATAAGCGAATCAGATTGTAGTTCATATTTAGTCAAATAACGAATGGTCAGTATACAAGTATGCCGGCCGGGGCGGCCGAGCGGTTCTAGGCGCTACAGTCTGGAACCGCGCGACCGCTACGGTCGCAGGTTCGAATCCTGTCTCAGGCATGGATGTGTCTGATGTCATTAGGTTAGTTAGGTTTAAGTAGTTCTAAGTTCTAGTGGACTGATGACCTCAGAAGTTAAGTCCCATAGTGCTCAGAGCCATTTGAACCATTTTTGAAGTATACAAGTATTTACAAACAGTAGAAGCAGGATTGCAGCGAACTGATACCTTAACCAAGTGCAACATAGAGTACCTGTGTAATGAGTCATTCCAGCTGCATAGCTGAGGGTAATATTTGTTAAGCATTCATTGCAGAATTAATGTAATACCCGCACGATGGTCTCTGTAGTCATACTGTATCATTAGCAGCCCGCGAATGGAGTACTATGTTCGTTAAATAGGATTACTCAAGCTGAGGCCAAATAAAGAGAAGCGACGACGCCACAACACTACCTTTACTTAAGTAGTCAGCGCTAAATTATGTGGGCCACCATTAACGTTACTGTAAGCAGTTTGACAGCACAACACCACCACAATTACTGACAACCTGAACCATATCATCACGCAGTTGTAACTCGTAGTGATTACAAGTTGCTGATGTTTGTCAAGAATAGCGGAAAGCGCCTCTGAAGTTCCATTTGCATTACGCCTAGGACGGAAAGAATCCTAAATAACAGTAATAGGTCACCCAGCGAAGAGAAGAGTCCACGTATTGTCTCAAGTTCTTGCAGTTTGATATTAATGCAGTTCCCGATATTTTCACACTAACGGGTTCTTTTGGCTATCGGAATACTCATATGGGAATTATAAAAGTGTAATTGCTAGAACGCTCAACTACCTTAATAACACCTCATTCTGAATTGAATACGACTCGGAAAGCGACGTTAATTTGACGTTTCCATCCGTCTCCTGACGTCTTACTGAATGAAGTCTGAAGTGCACGCACAGTTGTGTTGCCTGCCGCATGGATTCTGTGAAGTGTTGTGGCAGCTGGCAGTCTACATCTACATCTACATCTATACTCCGCGAGCCACCTTACGGTGTGTGGCGGAGGGTACTTATTGTACCACTATCTGATCCCCCCTTCCCTGTTCCATTCACGAATTGTGCGTGGGAAGAACGACTGCTTGTAAGTCTCCGTATTTGCTCTAATTTCTCGGATCTTTTCGTTGTGATCATTACGCGAGATATATGTGGGCGGTAGTAATATGTTGCCCATCTCTTCCCGGAATGTGCTCTCTCGTAATTTCGATAATAAACCTCTCCGTATTGCGTAACGCCTTTCTTGAAGTGTCCGCCACTGGAGCTTGTTCAGCATCTCCGTAACGCTCTCGCGCTGACTAAATGTCCCCATGACGAATCGCGCTGCTTTTCGCTGGATCATGTCTAGCTCTTCTATTAATCCAACCTGGTAAGGGTCCCATACTGATGAGCAATACTCAAGAATCGGACGAACAAGCGTTTTGTAAGCTACTTCTTTCGTCGATGAGTCACATTTTCTTAGAATTCTTCCTATGAATCTCAACCTGGCGCCTGCTTTTCCCACTATTTGTTTTATGTGATCATTCCACTTCAGATCGCTCCGGATAGTAACTCCTAAGTATTTTACGGTCGTTACCGCTTCCAATGATTTACCACCTATGGCATAATCGTACTGGAATGGATTTCTGCCCCTATGTATGCGCATTATATTACATTTATCTACGTTTAGGGAAAGCTGCCAGCTGTCGCACCATTCATTAATCCTCTGCAGGTCTTCCTGGAGTACGTACGAGTCTTCTGATGTTGCTACTTTCTTGTAGACAACCGTGTCATCTGCAAATAGCCTCACGGAGCTACCGATGTTGTCAACTAAGTCATTTATGTATATTGTAAACAATAAAGGTCCTATCACGCTTCCTTGCGGTACTCCCGAAATTACCTCTACATCTGCAGATTTTGAACCGTTAAGAATGACATGTTGTGTTCTTTCTTCTAGGAAATCCTGAATCCAATCACAAACCTGGTCCGATATTCCGTAAGCTCGTATTTTTTTCACTAAACGTAAGTGCGGAACCGTATCAAATGCCTTCCTGAAGTCCAGGAATCCGGCATCAATCTGCTCGCCAGTGTCTACGGCACTGTGAATTTCTTGGACAAATAGGGCGAGCTGAGTTTCACATGATCTCTGTTTGCGGAATCCATGTTGGTTATGATGAAGGAGATTTGTATTATCTAAGAACGTCATAATACGAGAACATAAAACATGTTCCATTATTCTACAACAGATTGACGTAAGCGAAATAGGCCTATAATTATTCGCATCTGATTTATGACCCTTCTTGAAAATGGGAACGACCTGCGCTTTCTTCCAGTCGCTAGGTACTTTACGTTCTTCCAGAGATCTACGATAAATTGCTGATAGAAAGGGGGCAAGTTCTTTAGCATAATCACTGTAGAATCTTACGGGTATCTCGTCTGGTCCGGATGCTTTTCCGCTACTAAGTGATAGCAGTTGTTTTTCAATTCCGATATCGTTTATTTCAATATTTTCCATTTTGGCGCCCGTGCGACGGCTGAAGTCAGGGACCGTGTTACGATTTTCCGCAGTGAAACAGTTTCGGAACACTGAATTCAGTATTTCTGCCTTTCTTCGGTCGTCCTCTGTTTCGGTGCCATCGTGGTCAACGAGTGACTGAATAGGGGATTTAGATCCGCTTACCGATTTTACATATGACCAAAACTTTTTAGGGTTCTTGTTTAGATTGTTTGCCAATGTTTTATGTTCGAATTCGTTGAATGCTTCTCTCATTGCTCTCTTTACGCTCTTTTTCGCTTCGTTCAGCTTTTCCTTATCAGCTATGATTCGACTACTCTTAAACCTATGATGAAGCTTTCTTTGTTTCCGTAGTACCTTTCGTACATGATTGTTATACCACGGTGGGTCTTTCCCCTCGCTTTGGACCTTAGTCGGTACGAACTTATCTAAGGCGTACTGGACGATGTTTCTGAATTTTTTCCATTTTTGTTCCACATCCTCTTCCTCAGAAATGAACGTTTGATGGTGGTCACTCAGATATTCTGCGATTTGTGCCCTATCACTCATGTTAAGCAAATATATTTTCCTTCCTTTCTTGGCATTTCTTATTACACTTGTAGTCATTGATGCAACCACTGACTTATGATCACTGATACCCTCTTCTACATTCACGGAGTCGAAAAGTTCCGGTCTATTTGTTGCTATGAGGTCTAAAACGTTAGCTTCACGAGTTGGTTCTCTAACTATCTGCTCGAAGTAATTCTCGGACAAGGCAGTCAGGATAATGTCACAAGAGTCTCTGTCCCTGGCTCCAGTTCTGATTGTGTGACTATCCCATTCTATACCTGGTAGATTGAAGTCTCCCCCTATTACAATAGTATGATCACGAAACTTCTTCACGACGTTCTGCAGGTTCTCTCTGAGGCGCTCAACTACTACGGTTGCTGATGCAGGTGGTCTATAGAAGCATCCGACTATCATATCTGACCCACCTTTGATACTTAACTTAACCCAGATTATTTCACATTCGCATTCGCTAATAACTTCACTGGATATTATTGAATTCTTTACTGCTATAAATACTCCTCCACCATTGGCGTTTATCCTATCCTTGCGGTATATATTCCATTCTGTGTCTAGGATTTCGTTACTGTTCACTTCCGGTTTTAACCAACTTTCCGTTCCTAATACTATATGCGCACTATTTCCTTCAATAAGCGATACAGTCATTGCTGAATACAGACACGTGCAAATATCCCCACTGCTTTAGGGGAAATCGTCTTTGTTGCATTTTTTCTATGCCGTAATTAGCACAATAACATAAGGCTTGTTCTGCTGAAGAACTTGATGCCCACAAGTCCTTAAATAAGAATCTCCTAGCGGGAGTAATGCATGAAAGGAGACAGACGGTTGGACAAAAGAATGGACAGCTCCCTGCTATTTTGCGTTTCCGATAGCGCCTACGGTAAGAATCTGGTGTCATATTATGCTTCACAACCTTAAACTGTTTATTTTTTTACTTCATACTAAAACGAAAGTTGTGATATGAGATGAGGAAATGACTGATATGCTTCTCAGGAACTTTAGTTTGTCGTGTTTATTTTCTCACTTCATACTAAAACAAGGGCGTTAATATGAGAAGAGGAAATGAAATACACGCTTCCAAGACATAATATTTCCTTGTGTGCTACTACTGCATACATGAAAGCCCTGCAGTTAATTTTTGTATGTTGGATAAATTTTGATATCATCTCACATTCCTTTGTGAGAAGGTTCCTATTTTCTTGGGATTCAAATAGAGTGGACATTTCATCACTGGTTAATATTCTGATGACTAATGACATGATACCCGTTGCAACTGCTCCTTGGCACCTGTGAGTAGAGTCTCACGTTGGCTACTGTAATAACACGCAGGCAGTGATATCCGCTCACTGCAGTCAGAGCCAAGGTGTTTCTTGCTGTTTGTGGCGAAGCGTCTGCTGCAGTGTCCACGCTCAGCCATCATAAACAAATCGCGGCGGCATTGGGCACTGCCTATCGCTGCACTTGTCGGGAGCCTCTACAACAAGAGCGCTCTGTCTCTGCTAACGATACTATGGAGTTAATAAATCTTACTTAACGTAATATGCAGGTCGTGGGATGGGTAAAAATTCTATTTGTAACTTCCCATCGCATTAAAATACTTAACTGTCATATTTGATGCAATATTTATTGTTGGTTGTCTCTCTAACGTTAATAGTATTGATTCAGATTGTGCGTGAACACGAAAACACACACACACGCACACACACACACACACACACACACACACACACACACACACACACACAGTCATTGATTCTAGTGAGGGTGACAACTACTGTGTGTTGAACATCACATGCACCAATCAATTCCTCAGTTGGCGTCGAGTGGATGAGATTTTTCGATTACCTTGCATTGCAAGAATTGTAAGGAGGAGACTGAAAGCAAATGGACTTGTATCTAAAGAGCTGCGACAAAGCAAAGCTTGACTGACTATCAGATAGCCGGCCACGGTGGCCGAGCGGTTCTAGGCGTTTCAGTCCGGAACCGTGCGACTGCTACGGACGCAGGTTCGAATCCTGCCTCGGGCATGGATGTGTGTGGTGTCCTGAGGTTAGTTAGGTTTAAGTAGTTCTAAGATCTAGGGGACTGATGAACTCAGATGTTAAGTCCCATAGTGCTAAGAGTCATTTGAACCAACTATCAGATAATTGTCCACATGAGTTTTGTGGACGAGTATACTTTTAGTAACCAACCCATCCGCGATCATTACGCAAGATTTCTGGAAGGCGTAGGTACAATGATTTCATTAAGTCGTCGACAGTGTAGCGTGATGGTTTACTTCCCACCATACGTTTTCTATATTCGTCCAAAGGTCGCTTGCATTTGTAGGCCCACATGGCAATGACCTTGTTACCTCTGCCCACATATTCTCTATCTGGTTGATGTTCGGTGATCGTGGAACAAACGGCAACAGCTTTATCCTCTCTTGGCCCTGATACCAATCTCGCACTGCTCTGCTATGATGGATGGGGCTCTGCTCCTGTAAATAAACTATTATCTCTTTCGTTCATATATTTATATTTAAATAACGTTTTTGTTAAGCACATGGTATTATTATTTTCCACAGTGTTTAAGAATTCAGGCCCTGTCATAAATAAGTGATCTAGATTCAACTGTCCGATTAAGAATGTGGTTTACCCAGTCTATCAAATGATGAGAGTCGTATTCGGTTATCCGCAATAAGCATGACTGGCTGAATCCGATTAGAACAGTATTGTATCGAAATGAAATTACAGAAATCGGATAATTTGAACGTCTGTATTGCAACAATGCTGCGCACATAAATTCCTTTGATGGAGTAACAGGTAGCAACTGCCTAAGAAAAAGTGAGAAATATGCCTACTAGCAGCAATGTAACGTAATTATAACCCATATTTATGTGATGGAAATACTGAATCGAACAATGCATATCTATTTCAGTGGTGGGAAGATGCACAATATCGGATTTGCTGATGACATAATGACAATAATAATAATAATAATAATAATAATAATAATAAAAATCCCGTGGGGCCGATAGGGGAAACCCTCCCCCATCTGGGTGGTACCGAGAAAATCAAATACTTGGGGTGAACCAAATACTAACACAATCCTGAACGGCTACTCAATCCTTTGAACCTAAAATCCAGGCACGTCTGAGTGAAAATCACCGCTACTCTGGTCACCGTCTGTTAGCTCAATGAGCTCGGCTGAAAATATTTGCTTCCAAAGGCGCCATACCCTCTGATCCTGTCCGGTCCTGGTATCACCCAAGCCAAACCAACGAAACACAAGCAAACATGAACTGTGCAAGCAAAGTCAGTTTTACCCCAGGTGGTACACAACCCGCCTGTCGACAGTCGGCAGTTGGATTTTCGGATTCTGGGGAGTCAGGTTAGCACGGCAGAGAATATCGAAGATCTCTGGCAAATTTTCCTACAAGCATAAAACATGCATTTGAAAACTAAAATCGATACATTGATCCAAGCACGAAAACTAAATAATCTCACAAAAGAAATCGACCAACAAACAATTCTCATCCTTGCTCTTCAAGAATCACAACTAACTGACAGTGAAACCTTGCATTACGGAAACCATTGCATCTTTAAGAGCGAAATACAATCTTCAGCACTGCTTTTCTCGAACTCAGATATATCATCTACTCTGCCAAAGAAATCACACCTATCATCAGTCGACTTATGACTATGCTCATTCAGAGCCCCAGTAAGAAATAAACACACATCAATGCACATGGCCCCACCAACATCGAAAATAAGAAAAACACCAAAATGGCGAAAAATTCTGGAACACACTTGAAAATACTATGAGCATAATTCACCAAGATGAAGTGAAAATACTAATGGGAGACTTCAACTCTCTATTTGGGACGGAAAAAACCTGTAGAAAATCATTGGTACAAATTCTACACACCGAATCGCTTAGACCAACGGCACACGTCTGACTGACATTTGCCAACAATTCAACCACAAAAGGATGTCTTCCCACTTTAGGAAAAAACCAGTTCCCGGGTAACATGCTTGCCTACTACTAATCGCAACAATACTCATCAAAGAGAAATTAATCAGCAGCATGATTTTCTTTCACGATATCTAAAACATTCTGGCAATGAAAAAAGTTGTTTGCAAATTGTAAGCCTGTAGAAACCCACTGGTTCTAACGATGTCATTAAACCAGTGTAGTTTTAAGAGTATTTTCGTCTAGAAATGAATTGCCTTGACGGCTGATCGATCAAGAGTGGGAAAGGTAAAATTTTATGAATATATGACGAGAGGACTTCCTGAGTGCCTGAGTGACGACTTTCCTGTCAATATCCTGGATAGCTTTGGTTCTCAAATCAACATAGTGCGTTGTCATGCAGTAGCATAGGTGATGTAGTTTTGCTGCTCGATTTTATTACACTTCGACCGAAAGGTGTATCAGTTGTTGACAACAAATTCCAGCTTTGTTGCACACACCCCTTGGGGCACAATTCGTAGCCCAAAACACGCTTTTGAAGCTGTCAGATGTAAAATATTATGTTCACACTACTCTTTGCTCTAGTTTACGTCTTTTAGTGGGGCGTAGCCTTTCATTACTTCTTAGGAAGTTAACGATAAAGGCATCATAACACGTCACCAGCAACAGTACTGCATAGGAATGCTCAATGAGCGATCTGATGACGTTCAGTAATAGTCACTCCGTTGATTTTTGTTGTTTCGAATTAGAGCATGCAGTACTCCTACACCAGACTTCTGAACTTTGCCTGTTGAATGCAAATGTCGCATGATGGTAAAATGGTAATCTGTCACATATACCAGTAGTCGAGACTTCCTTAATGTGGAAAATCATTCACGCCAGAACGATCTTTGTTGAAACAAGAATATCTTTTCCTGGTGTATTTTTCCCAAAAGCACTCGCCCCACACACAGTTCAAATCTTTCTAGCTGCCTCCTCTACATTCACCCCTCTGTTATACCAAAGTAAACGTTGTGTTGCAGATGTTACACCTTTTTCGCCTTGCGACTCAATTTTACAATGCTTAACTGTAGTTCACGATTTTCAAGTATGCAAAATGCATGCTTAACTGCAAGATAATAACTAGAGCTTCAAATTCTAAAATGACATTGATACATACACTGACAGCGTGGCGCCGCGTTCACATGGGCGGCGGCGGATTTCAGGTGGCGGGTGGCGTGTGGCCGGTGGCCGGTAGCCGCTGCTGCGCGAGGAAACGCCCGAGCGTAGGCTGTTATGAATTATTGCGACGCAGCCACGAGCTGTCCCGCGGAATTGTTTCTGGAAGTACTTGTTATTGCTGGTGGGTAGAATGTTGAGCGAATTATCTTTGATGTTCAATCAGTCTCATAACTTTAGACCGAAATGTGGTTAAAAAAAAATACCGTAGGACGCGAACATGCAACTATAAGTTTAGAATGCACGACGATTACCACAAGACCACAGGATCACTCACTCTATTTCACCTCGGAAGTAGACAACACTTCTTCCTAACACTTCCGCATTTTACAGTGTTGCCAGATTGTGCAGATGGCCGGACTTAAGAGTTGTCAGGGGTGGTCAGTTTTATTGGCCACCTTAAGTGAACGACTCGGACTTAGTCTCTGTGGCGGCCGGCCGGCGGTCAGTTTTTATGTCTAAGACTGTACATTAAGACAGGGTACTCCAGATGCATCATGTACCTTTTTTAGTGATGAAGCCACATTTACCAATCATTTCCAGGTAAACCGCCAAAACATGCACTATTGGGCTGTTGACAATCTCCACAGACTTCGTCATGTCGAAAGTCAGCGTCCAAGGAATGTAAAAGTGTCGTGTCGTATAGTGAGTCATCAGCTCACAGGCTTATTTTTCATGTACGGAACACTTAACGTGGACAAGTATCGCAGCTTTCTAACAAACCACCTCCCACAGATGCTGCAAGACGTTCCTCTGTGGCTGGCTGTCTAGCCCATAGTGCACGAAGTACTACTACAGCATATCTTCACGAGTTGTTTCCCAGTAGTTGGATTGGACGCAGAGGACCTTTACCTTGACTGGTCCGTACCCCAGACGTGATGCCTGTAGACTTTTTTCAGTGGGGAAAGCTGAAATATGCTGTATACAAGGGCACACTAACTACACCCGACGATATGTACAGACATATTAGTGCGGTAAGCTGGGATATCTCCCCCGAAATGGTAACAGGCCCGCATCTCGTGGTCGTGCAGTAGCGTTCTCACTTCCCACGCCCAGGTTCCCGGGTTCGATTCCCGGCGGGGTCAGGGATTTTCTCTGCCTCGTGATGGCTGGGTGCTGTGTGCTGTCCTTAGGTTAGTTAGGTTTAAGTAGTTCTAAGTTCTAGGGGACTTATGACCACAGCAGTTGAGTCCCATAGTGCTCAGAGCCATTTGAACCATTTTGAAATGCTAACACGTGTGCAGCAGTTGTTCCATACCAGACGGGAAGCGTGTATTGCCACTGCCGGTGGTCATTTTGAACACAAGTTGTGATGGTCAGTTATTTCGTTGCTGGTCAGAATCCACATAAGTGGTGTATGCACTTGTGTTTTTCATTAGTGTAAGCTACCACAGGTACTGTATAAGTGTTGGCATGGGAACTTTTCAAAATAGTGTATTTCGTAAACGACTCGCGCTAGAATCTTGCAACGAACACCACTGACATTCTAATTTACCCTAATTTTAGTCTGTCAATGTCAATAGGCATTGTTCCATTTAAAAAGTGTATATTTGAAAAAATACACTTTCTAATTTTTATTACAATCTGTTGATTGGCTAACAATGCAAGCTCCTGACTACGAATCCATTCTGTAAAAACCGACTGCAATATTTACGGTGCAAGTTTTAGGATACATATAGTTTCATGTGCTATTTTGCTTTCAATGCAGCAGAATTTGTTCACTTCGTATACCACGTGGCCTCCAACTTTGATGTGAAATTTATTGCTAATGCTATTTGCGCTACTCCTCATTACTTTCGCCTTTCTTTGGTTCACTCTCAGACCATAATTTGTGTTTATTACGTTCAATAGGTACCGTAATTCCACCTCACTTCACTGAAGACGGTAACATCATCAGCGAAGCTTATCATTTATATCCTATCACTCTGAATGTTAATCCGTTTCATTTATTTCTGTCACTACTTCTTTGATGAGCAGGTTTTACAGTAGCAGTACAGGAGAAAGATTGCGTCCTTGCCTTATGCCCACTTTTATCGGAGCATATCTCTCTTGGTCCCCCTTTCTTAATGTTCCCTCTGTATATTAGTCGTCTTTCCCTGCTGCTTATACCTATTTTTCTGAGAATTTGAAACATCTTCCACCATTTTACGTTGTAGAGAGCTTTTTCCGGATCGACAAATATTACGAAAGTGTATTGATTTTTCTTAAGTCTTCCTTACGTTATCAGTCACAACATCAGAATTGCATCTTAGTATCTTCAGCTTTCATAAGGCCAAAGTAATTGTCATCTGACATATCCTCAGAATTCTTTTCCATTCTTATGTGATTATTCTTGTCTATACGCAATAGCTGTTATGCCGATTGTGCTATAGTTCTCACATTTATCTGCGTTTGTAATGTTTGGGATTGTGTGGATGATATTCTTCCGAAAGTCTGATGATATGTTTCCAGTTTCAAACATTCTGTACACTAACTTGAATAACCGTGTGGTTGGCTTTTTACTCAACCATTTTATAAATTGCTCCCTGAAGCTCTTTCAAATTCTGACCCTAATACTGAAGTACCTGTTTCTTCCTGACGGACTCCCATTTCTTCTTCCATCCTCTAATCAGGCAGTTCCTCCCCTCACAGAGGCCCTCAATTTACTCTTTACGCTTACCTGTTCTCTCCCCTAAGTTTAACACCGGAATTCCTCTTGACGTGGACCCCCTTTCTTTTAATGGCATCTAAATTTGTTTTGATTTTCCTGTGTACAGGAAGTTCTATTGTGTCTATACTTTTCAGACTTTTAAGTTCATTTATGACCAGATTATGATTTTAATATGTTTCCAATAACGAATGAGAACTTCAGTTACATATTTATAGTTATTCGATTATTCTTGTTTGGTTGGTTGGTTGGTTTCGGGGAAGGAGACCAGACAGCGAGGTCATCGGTCTCATCGGATTAGGGAAGGATGGGGAAGGAATTCGGTCGTGCCCTTTCAGAGGAACCATCCCGGCATTTGCCTGGAGTGATTTTAGGGAAATCACGGAAAACCTAAATCAGGATGGCCGGACGCGGGATTGAACCGTCGTCCTCCCGAATGCGAGTCCAGTGTCTAACCATATTCTTGTTTGTCTACGACATATGGTGAGGTGACAAGTCATGGGATACCTCATAATATCGTGTCGGACTCCGTTTTCCCGATGTAGCGCAGCAGTTCGAAGTGGCATGGACTCAACAAGTCTTTAGAAGTCCTGTGCAGAAATATTGAACGATACAGCCTCTGTAGCCGTCCACAAGTGCGAAAGTGTTGCCAGTGCAGGGTTTTGTACACGAAGTGACATCTCGATTATGTCCGATAAATGTTCGATGGGATTCATGTTGGGCGATCTGCGTTGCCTAATCATTCGCTCGAACTGTCCAGAATGTTATTCAAACCAATTGCGAACAATCATAACCCAGTGACATGTCACATGGCCATAGATAAAAATTCTATCCTCGTTTGGAAACGAGAAGTCCATGAATGGCTGCAAATAGTCTCCACGTAGCCAAACATAACCATTTCTGTTTAATGATCGGTTCAATTGGGCCAGAAGACCCAGTCCAGTCCATGTAAGCACAGTCCACATCATTATGCTGAAACTGGGACTCATCCGACTAGGCCACGTTTTTCTAGACATCTAGGGTCCAGCCATGAGCGCAGGAATGATGCTGCAGGCGATGTCGTACTGTTAGCAAAGGCACTCGGTTCGGTCTTCTGCTGCCATAGCCCATTAACGACAAATTTCGCCGCTCTGGCCCAACGGGTACGTTCGTCTTACGTCTCACATTGTTACCTGCACTTATTTCACGCATTGTTGCTTGTCTGTTAGCACTGAGAACTTTACGCTGCTCTCGGTCTTTAAGTGAAGGTCATCACTCCATGCATTGTCCGTTGAGAGAAATTTGGTATTCTGGCTCACTCTTGACATTTCGGATCTCGGAATATTGAATTCGCTAGAAATTTTCGAAATGAAATATCCCATGCCTCTGGCTTCAACTACCATTCCAGGTTCTAAGTCTGTTAATTTTCGTCGTGCGACCATAACCACGTCATAAACCGTTTCACATGAATCACCTGAGTACAAATGTGAGTGCCGACATTGCACTGCCCTTTCATACCTTGTGTACGCGACACTGCCGCCATCTGTAAATATGTACATCGCTATCCCGTGACTTGTCACCTCAGTGTAGTTTATGTGCCAACAAGTCGTATCCATGGTTCAGATGGTTGCTGTTGTGATGGTCTTCAGTCCAGATACTGATTTAATGCAGCTCTCCATGCTACTTTATCCTGTGCATGGGGGCTTAATTAAAATAGAATGCAAATAATTTTAATTTCTGCTTTAGTAGCTGTTTGTCCGATTACGAAGTCTCGTAAACGGTTGGCCCTGACTAGTATTATTACGCAATCTGACTGCTTAGAACAATAACAAAGAATGAAATGGAAATTTTCATTAACACAATTAATTAATTAAGTCCCCAGCAACTATAAAGACCTACGAAACCAAAGCACAAGTGTAACTGTTCTGTGTGTGGAAGTATGACTCAACATACGCATCTGGCACGGTTCTTCTTCAATAACACAAGAAATTTTAAATATCATTTATACTGAATTAATTAAAGAAAATAAAAATACCATAATTACTCAAGAAAACCAGAATTACACTCTAATACAAGAACACAAGCCAGATGCTTTGTTGACTGAACCTGTAATGACGCATTATTTAAAACATGGAAATAATGAAAAATAAATCAAGTTTCGTTACCTTCATATATTGACCAAAATCACTCTAATCATTACAATATATCTCCACACCGACTCGCTATTACCACATTTCAACAAGAACTTTTCAGTATCACATCTCAGCAAGCACTCCCTACTAGCACATCTGAACACGAACTGACTACTACGAGTCCTCGACAAGCACTGCCCACTACGACATCTCAATAATCACTGCCAGTGGAGGCGGCGGAACAATGCTCTCTAGCGATCTCTGGCGCTGTGGCTCAGTGTAGCCACCTTTCATATGCCCTTCCTCCACAGCTAGAATTTGATGGTATTTTTGCCAGCATTGGTGGTGAAAATACCACCAAATTCGTCAAAAAAATACAGACAAAAATAAAAGATAATATTAATACGTAAATATCATATAACTAGATAAAATTTTGGCTTTGCACTGACCTTTCAATAACCTATTATATAGAATACAGTAAGCAATACAAATTCTTTCATACATGTGACTTTACATAATAGTTTACACAAGTATTATGTGGTTAAACAATTCAATCAATAGCGTCAGCAATGACGAATATGTGCAGGTAAGAGTCTCATAACTTTTCACAAACAGTAATACACAAAAAATCAGTTTATACAAATATTCACATAAACGCTTTCCATAGCTCAAGAATAAGCAGTTGACAGTTCCAGCAGTAGCACCCAGCAATGGTCAACAGGTGCAAAAACCAACGAGTAACATTTTTTCAATAGAAACAGTCCATCAGTGGCACCCAGTAATGTTGAATAGGTGCAGACACCAACAAGTAACACCATTTCAGTATAAGCAGTTCCATTAGTGGCACCAGCAATGTTGAGCAGATGCACACAGCAACAGGTGACATCTTTCCAGTAGAAGCAGTCCATCAGTGGCACCCAGCAATGTTGAGCAGGTGCAGACACCAACAAGTAACACCATTTCAGTAGAAGCAGTCCATCAGTGGCACCCAGTAATGTTGACCAGGTGCAGACAGCAAGAAGCAACATCATTTCAGTAGAAGCAGTCCATCAGTGGTACCCAGCAATGTTGAGCAGGTACACACAGCAACAAGTCACATTTCTCAGCAGAAGCAGTTCCATAAAATTCAGTATCACTGATCACACTGTTCATCAGAGTTTATAAGCAGAAATTAAACATGTCCTAGTGGCACCAATCATGTAGAAAAGGTACAAGTAACAGTCCATAATTTTTACAATCACTGATCACACAGTTCATCAGCAGAAATTAAACATGACTAAATGTCACACATCATGTTGAAAAGTGCAGCACCATCACTAATCAGACAGTTCAGGCATGAACAATAGTTTGAATACACATACAATGCTTTTACACTAAACATACAAATCATAACAAACACACAAATGATATCAGATAATTGTCCTATTAACTATTACAATACACAAATACCAGTAAACCTATAACATTTATGGGTGTCAGTGCAAGCCACTACCAACAAATAAAATAATATTTAGGAGATAGGTGGGTAGGATTAGGAAAGGAAAACACACAAAACACACTCACTCATCTTTCATCCACATTAAGTACAACTGTGTAATTGAATAGTGTTAACTGTGTAAATGTAACTCTGTCCAAGATTTGATGTTCATCATGTGTACCAAGTAGTAGTGGCAGCAATGTATAACAGTCAATAATAGTTAAGTCAACGTCATAGTCATCATGTCAAGACCAATGTTTGCCAAGCCAGATCAAAATGTATGGTTGCTGAACAACTGTCAGTGAGCCAAGATATGCACATGCTTCCTCTCTCAAAAAAAAGTATATACTGCTTAGTGATTTGACAAAGTGTGTGTGTAGACAATCTTCCTTCTACTTGAGTGTTCTAGTCTGCCATCTTCATCCTCCTTGTTCCATATGGACCAACAAAAAAAATATGCTCCTCACTTACTTTACCTCTTATCCACCAAAACTCCAATAATCATCAGCATAATCTCAATACTTCACTAATACCTCTTCAATACGTCGATACATATAAACCTTATCATCAATATCATTTACCTTACCTCTTGTCCACGAAAACTCCAATAATCATCACTTAATCATAATACTTCAATAATACCTCTTCACTACGTCGATATATATAAACCTCAGCACCAATATCATTTCACTTCCATAACAACTCTTTCCTCTAGTCAGTCTCCTCGAACAAGTACAGACAAAATCCTAGTGCAACTTCAATTCATCATCCCATACAATCCGAAGACACAGTGTCTACACACAACCTCTGTGTAATCCATCTGACCCAAATTTTCTACTCATTATAAATTATAAGATACATTTTGGTTCCTTGTCCATCATTAAATAAAAGAAATGCATACATGACCTCTAACAGACTTAGTTCGAATAACTCTCAGTAATTAAGTACGATTACGGAGTGTGAATGATCATAATATTTCACAGTGTGTACACCACTTCAAGACTTATGGCAAACAGAAGCAAACATGTGGAGTATTTCTTATGTTAAGTGTCACTTCCTATTTCAATTGCTCACGAAAAACGCAGTGTAATAACTGTCAATGGTCTAAACCTAGTTTTGGTATGTCATGTCGTTAGCTTCCTTCCTATTAGCATACATTTATACAGCTTTCATAAAACCTCCAGCTCATGTGACTTCTATGAAGTTTCTTGTACTAATGTCGTTTATGTCGAATTACTGCAGTTCATTTTCTTATCTTAAAAATATAAGGCACTGAGCATAAGCAAAACATGCAATAGCGAGTAAATATACCAGTAGAGAACTGAATGTCAACAAGTGGATGCAGCACAATTCTTACAACGAGGCTCTGCCAAGCGAACAATCTATAATTAATACCACAGTGTAACCTAAACTTCATGTTCGTACACAGTATATCAACATTTCTATACACCAAATTAAAGAGTAGTTATGACAACAAAACAGAAATGTGTAAATATGCAATCCATACGCACAGCAGCAAACATATATCTTACGTAATAAACAAGTCATTAGCATCATATCAGCATAAGCAAATAAATGTTTATATGTAATCTTAATAAGTAAACATGAAGGCACAAGCAGATAAATCACAAAGTGTAACCTACATACATAACAGCACAACTAATCAGGTGACAATTATAATTTAAATAAATAAGCACAGCAGGCACATAATAAAAAAATATGACATCAGTGAAAAAGCATTGCAGCCAAGCGATGCATAATATATACAAATAACAACCCTGTTCATTAATCCATCATTGTCAAAATCAGTTAATGTGCGCAAGCACGTCGCTTCACAAGTAAATTCATAGAACATGAAATTTAGCACAAAGTATGAGTCACGTAATCGCAAGCAGCAAATTACGTCTAAAGTACGTACCTAAGTGGAAATATGTTACCTGAAAAAATAAACTCAATTAATAGTTACCCTTTTTAGTTTATTAGTTTCTTCTTCGAAATTACATTCTTCCTGAAATTTTCTCCATAGCAAGTCGTCTTAACGTCGGACACGCACAGAATTTACCTAAAGGTCTTAAATATTTTACACAACCGTATCCTGAAAAATACTGAACGTTAATAACATAATTTATAAAGTCACCATAGCATTATACAGAATTTAGTCGGAAAAATTAGACTGTGTATTTATTTACGGCTGTCAGTGCATTCACACTGTGCGCTCGATCAGCTGTAGGCGCGTGACGTATGAAGTAATTGTTTGCGGTCAGCGACTGCCTTTTGCGGCGCGCAGACTTCACTGTTGCTTTGAGTATCTGCCGCCGCCGGAACACGGCGCGGTATCCTTGCATTCTCCACCTGTTTACGTATAACTGTTGGTTTCTCAAAAGTATGTCATTCCACAAAAATTTTACGTTCGATATATGATGTATTCCCTTAGAGCGCCGAGATTTAAGAGTTTCTACTTCCACAGTATTATCATGTATAATTTTGCGAATCCTATATGGACCGTTATAAAGCAGAAAAAATTTGCGACATAAGCCTTTTCCTTTATGAGACAAACGGTGAGACTTAATTAACACCTTTTGACCAACTGACAAAATTTTTAAACGACCAGGACGTTTAGCTGATTTCTCTCTTCTAGCAGCCGCAGATGCAATATTTTGTAGAGCCAGGTTGACAACTTCAGAATGCTGCAGTTTCCGTGAAGGCGGAAAAGGAACGATTTCAGAAATGCGATTTGTTGGTACTTTATTTTTTAATATCAATAGAGGCGGTAAAGAAATTGAGTCATTAGGAAGTTCATTCAGAATGTTTTGAAAAATATGAAGATACTGATCCCAAGTTCTGTGATTCTGATGACAATAAAGACGGCACAATTTATTGATTTTCTTCATCCATCTCTCTGAAGCGTTAGACTGAGGGTGAAAAAGTGAAATGAAAATTGGTTTAATCTTCCGACGCCGTAGAGTACGAAGCCAAATTTTAGAGCGAAACTGTGATCCATTATCTGATATAACCTTATCAACATGATCCACTTCTTTAAGAAAATGTTTGATGAAAGCGTTAGATACTGAACGAGCTGTTGCTTTGCGTAAAGGTGTAAAACACACATATTTTGATGTCAATTCCACTGCTACGAAAATGTACGCAAAACCATTAGTAGAACGAACCACTGGACCGAACAAATCGACTGCAGCCCTGTCCTTTAATTTCGCTGGAATGATAGGAAACAACGGTGCTCTGTGAGAAATTGTTGGCGGCTTAGCCTTTTGACATAATTTGCATTTGGCAAGAACAGATCGAATACGTTTTTCCATGTTACTGAAGTAGCAATTTTCTCGTAATTTGTGATAGCATTTTCTGGGACCAAAGTGCGCATAACTGAAATGTGTAAACGAGGTGTGGCCAAATCATCCAATCCAACAAAGCGTCAAGAAAATTACAGACACCAAGGAAACTACGAACATCACGTTTTGTGGTAGGAACAGCATAATTACGAATAGCGTCTAGTTTCTCTGGATCAGGGAGAATACCTTCTGTAGAAATAATGTGACCGAGAAATTTCACCTGAGAACGACCAAATCCAGATTTTTCCAAGTTCACTGTCATGCCAACTCGTGCAAAAATACGTAATAATGAATCCAAAATTTTGTTGTGCTTACTCCAAGAATGTTTAGCAATAAGAATGTCGTCAACATATGAAGTAATGTTGTCACGAAGATAAACAGGTAAAATTTCGTTTAAACTACGAATGAATGCTGCAGAAAATATAGTAAGTCCAAACGGTAATTTCTAAAGTCACTTTCGGGTAAAACAGTCAAATCCGATTATTCTTTACCTACTGTCTAGATAGATGGATAGTAGAAGAGTTGTTTTTATAGATGCAAAGAATAGTGAAAGAGTAGGCAGCGGTGCAGAAAACTAAAAGGGAAATAGCACCACTACAGCTCGGGGCCTTGTGAGCGCTACGGCACATATTCACTTAGTGTAGTGAATCCCCTGAGGACTTTAATAGCTGCACATAATTTCCAGTTTGTGACACTGTGGCAAATCTGGCGGAAGTGCGCACGTAAATCGATCCAACCATGAACATGGACGTATGTCATTCCTAGAATTGCAAAAGATCTTAAATTTCCGAACAGTCAAGAAGTGTTTACAGTCAAAGCTTCCGCCTCGCGGCGACAAAGACCTACCGCGTCTGTCCCAGTCCCAATGTCGATTATTGTCAAGTTACCGCGCCTGGCGCTCTCTTGTTACATCCCGTAAATGAAAGAAATTACTTTCTTCAAAGCCCTCTGCTATCTGTGATACTAAATTTCGTCTGCTGTCTTTTCCTGCGATTTCGCTTTCAATATATTTGTCTTGCTTTTGTAATGCCTCAGATTCCCTTTTGACGCGTTCATTAACTTTTCCCTGATTTTCAACATGCTTATTTATGTTCTGGTACTCTTCGGTTTCTGCAAATTGCAATGGTGCTGTATCATCTGAGTCTCTGTCCCCATTTAAGTTAAGACTTGTCAATTTATCTGAAATCTCCTCAACTCTTTCCGATAAGTCACCTATTTTTTCTTTCTGTTTATTTACGTCTTCCGTAAGTGTCGCGACTCGGGTTTCAGTGTTGACACATTTGGTAGTTAACTGTTCATATTGTTGTGTTAGATTATTTATTCTGTCATTTGGTACGGATTCCTCAATTCTCTCAAATATTTCTTTCTTATCGTGTGCACGTTGTAAATTTAACTCTGAAAATTTTTCTACTATCACGCGATCTCTTTCTTCCTGTTCTCTATCCTGTTCCCTTTGTCTAATCTCTACTGCAATTAATCTATTATTGTGAGAATTCAAAATCGGTTGTACTTCTTCTCTGATTTCTTTCTTTAACTCATCTTTCATATTTTTGAAACATGTCCCTATTCGTGAGTCTAACCGTGTTTCCATTGTTTCCAACTCTGTTTCTAAACGTGTTGCCACTGTTTTTAATTCAGATCCTAACCGAGTTTCCATTGGTCCCATCCGTGTTTCCATTTGTGAGTCTAACCATGTTGCCAAAGTTCCCATCTCTGTTTTTAATTCAGATCGTAACTGTGATCCCAAATTTAATATTGCACTCATCAACTGCTCCGTATGATCTGGTTCGAAATTCTTTTCGCCCCTAACATTTCTCGCAAAACCAGTTTCCTTCGTCATAGCTGTAAAGCTATCTGTGTTCGATACTATTACAGAATCTTCTGTCGTTAATCTCGTATTCTGTGAATTTTCTGATTGAGAAAAATTTTGAAATGGTTCCGGACTATTTTCCCGACTTATTACATTGTTTTCCACTTCATTATCCATCATACTGTTTTCCTCTGTTGGCGAGTTCGCCCTGTTAACAATTTCGTCATTCTCACTATCCATCATTTTTGCCTTTTTCATTGATCGCGTGATCATTTACAAAATATACAAAACTCGTCACTATAAAAAAATTACACACAATGACACATTATCATCAACAATATCATTCACACGAGATGTTTCCCTCAAACACGATCATCGAACAATTGAAATAATTGCACTAATTGTCAAACCCGTAGACAAGACAACAGAAATGAAATTTTGCAAAAAAAAAAAAAATACCATTAGAAGAATGACAATTACCAAATCTACACATGCAATATAGACTACAATTACTAAACTACAAATTACTACAACAATCCTACTGTCTACTATTTCTACAATCACAAGATTCCAAGGGACGATCCTGGCAGGGTCGCCACGTGCATGGGGGCTTAATTAAAATAGAATGCAAATAATTTTAATTTCTGCTTTAGTAGCTGTTTGTCCGATTACGAAGTCTCGTAAACGGTTGGCCCTGACTAGTATTATTACGCAATCTGACTGCTTAGAACAATAACAAAGAATGAAATGGAAATTTTCATTAACACAATTAATTAATTAAGTCCCCAGCAACTATAAAAACCTACGAAACCGAAGCACAAGTGTAACTGTTCTGTGTGTGGAAGTATGACTCAACGTACGCATCTGGCACGGTTCTTCTTCAATAACATAAGAAATTTTAAATATCATTTATACTGAATTAATTAAAGAAAATAAAAATACCATAATTACTCAAGAAAACCAGAATTACACTCTAATACAAGAACACAAGCCAGATGCTTTGTTGACTGAACCTGTAATGACGCATTATTTAAAACATGGAAATAATGAAAAATAAATCAAGTTTCGTTACCTTCATATATTGACCAAAATCACTCTAATCATTACAATATATCTCCACACCGACTCGCTATTACCACATCTCAACAAGAACTTTTCAGTATCACATCTCAGCAAGCACTCCCTACTAGCACATCTGAACACGAACTGACTACTACGAGTCCTCGACAAGCACTGCCCACTACGACATCTCAATAATCACTGCCAGTGGAGGCGGCGGAACAATGCTCTCTAGCGATCTCTGGCGCTGTGGCTCAGTGTAGCCACCTTTCACCTGTGCAAGCTTTTTCATCTCCAAGTACTTACTGCAACCTACATCCTTCTGAATCTGCTTAGTGTATTGATCTCTTGGTTTCCCTCTGCGATTTTTACCCTCACGCTGTCCTCCAATACTAAACTGGTGGTCCCCTGATGTCTCAGAACATGTCCTATCAACTGACCGCTTCTTCTACACAAGTTGTGCCACAAACTCCTCTTCTCCCCAATTCTATTCAGTACCTCCTAATTAGATATGTGATCTACCCATATAATCTTCAGTATTATTCTGTAGCACCACATTTAGACAGCTTCTATTCGCTTCTTGTCTAAACTATTTGTAGTCCATGTTTCACTTCCATACAGGGTTACACTCCATACAAATACTCTCAGAAAAGACTTCCTGACATTTAAATATGCACTAGATATTTTTGCTATTTGGGGAGCAAAATAACTAATGATGGTAGAAGTAGAGAGGATATAAAACGTACACTGGCAATGGCAAGGAAAGTGTTTCTGAAGAAGAGAAATTTTAACAAATGTCTCTTCTTCATAAGCGATTTCCTTTTCATTGCCAGTCTACGTTTTATATCCTCTCTACTTCGACATCCATCAGTTATTTTCTCCCCAAATAGCAAAACTCATCTACTACTTTAAGTGTATCATTTCCTAATCTAATTCCCACAACATCACATGATTTAATTCGACTACATTCCATTATCCTCGTTTTGCTTTCGTTCATGTTCATCTTATATCCTCCTTTCGAGACACTGTCCATTCCGTTCAACTGCTCTTCCAGGTCCTTTGCTGTCTCTTAGATTATTACAATGTCACTGGCAAACCTCAAAGTTTCTATTTCTTTTCCATGGATTCTAATTCCTACTCTGAATTTTTCTTTTGTTTCCTTCACTGCTTGCTCAATATACAGATTGAATAACATCATGGATATGCTAAAGCCCTCACTCCCTTCCCAACCACTGCTTCCCTTTCATGCCCCTCGACTCTTATAACTGCCCTCTGGTTTCTGTACAAATTGTAAATAGCCTTTTGCTCCCTGTATTTTTACCCCTGCCACCTTCAGAATTTGAAAGAGAGTATTCCAATCAACATTGTCAAAAGCTTTCTCTAAGTCTACAAATGCTAGAAACGTAGGTTTGTCTTTCCTTAATCTACCTTCTAAGATACGTCGTAAGGTCAGTATTGCCTCACATGTTCCAACATTTCTACAGAATCCAAACTGATCTTCTCCGAGGTCGGCTTTATGCTTCTTGAAGTCTGAAGGTACTTCGCCTGTCTCATACATCTTGCTCACCACATGGAAGAGTTTTGTCATCGCTGGCTCTCCCAAGGCTGTCAATAGCTCTAATGGAATGTTGTCTACTCCCAGGGCCTTTTTTCGACTTAGGTCTTTCAGTGCTCTGTCAAACTCTTCACGCAATATCATATCTCCCATTTCATCTTCCTCAATGCCCTCTTCCATTCCCATAATACTGCCCTCCAGTACATCGCTGTTGTATAAACCCTATGTATACTCCTTCCACCTTTCTGCTTTCCTGTCTTTGCTTAGAACAGGTTTTCCATCTGAGCTCTTGATATTCATACAAGTGCTTCTCTTTTCCACAAATTTCTCTTTAATTTTCCTGTAGGTAGTATCGGTCTTACCTCTGGTGATATATGCCTCTACATCCTTAAATTTGTCTGCCAGCCATCCCTGCTTAGCTATTTTGCACTTCCTGTCTATATCATTTTTCAGACGTTTGTATTCCTTTTTGCCTGTTTCATTTACTTCATTTTTACATTTTCTCCTTTCATCAGTTAAATTCAATCTCTCTTCTGTTACCCAAGTATTTCTACTAGCCCTCGTCTTTTTACCTACTTGATCCTCTGCTGCCTCCACTATTTCATCTCTCAAAGCTACCCATTTTTCTTCTACTGTATTTCTTTCCCCTGTATTCGTCAATCGTTCCTATTGCAATATCTGAAACTCTCTACGACCTCTGGTTCTTTCAGTTTATCCAGATACCATCTTCTTAAATTTCCACCTTTTTGCAGTTTCTTCAGTTTTAATGTACAGTTCATAACCAACAGTTGGCGTCAGAGTCCACATCTACCCCTGGAAACGTCTTACAATTTAAAACCTGGTTCCTAAATCTTTCTCTTACCATTATGTAATCGATCCGAAACCTTCCAGTGTCTCCAGGCCTCTTCCACATATACAACCTTCTTCAATGGTACATAAACTAAGGTTAGCTATGATTAAATTATGCTTTGTGCAATATTCTACTAAGCGGCTTCCTCTTTTATTCATTACCCCTATTCCATATTCACCTACTACTTTTCCTTCTCTTCCTTTTCCTATCGTCGGATTCCAGTCCCCCATGTCTGTTAAGTTTTCGTCTCCCTTCACTATCTGAATAATTTCTTTTATCTCATCATACATTTCTTCAATCTCTCTGTCATCTGCGGAGCAAGTTGGCAGTGGTGGGTGTGGGCTTCGTGTCTATCTTGGCTGCAATAATGCATTCACTACGCTGTTCATAGTTGATTATTAAACCTACTCCTGCATTACCCCTATTTGATTTTGTATTTATAAGCTTGTGTTCACCTGACCAGAAGTATTGTTCCTCTTACCACCGAACTTCCCATTATATCTAACTTTAAGCTGTCCATTTCGCTTTTTACATTTCTAACCTACCTACCCAATTAAGGAATGTGACATTCCACGCTCCGATCTGCAGAACGCCAGTTTTGTTCCTCCTGATAACGACGTCCTCCTGAGTAGTCCCCACCTGGAGATTCAAATGGGGTCTATTTTACCACCGCCATATTTTACCCAAGAGGACGCCATCATCATTTAAGCATACAGTAAAGCTGTATGCCGTCGGGGAAAATTACGGCTGTGGCTCCCCCTTGCTTTCAGCCATTCGCAGTACCAGCACAGCAAGGCCGTTTTGGTTAATGTTACAAACCAGATCAGTCAGTCATCCAGACTGTTGCCCCCAGCAACTACTGAAAAGGCTGCTGCCCCTCTTCAGGAACCACACATTTGTCTGGCCTCTCAACAGATACCCCTCCATTGTGGTTGCACCTACGGTATGGCTGGTATAACTCTCATATACATTCTATGCATATATCTGTTACTATGTTTTCATAGAAGAAATGATAAAAATTTCAAGTGTCATAAGTTTTTAAATGAAATGTGGAATTAGTGTATTATGTTCCACACCATACACTTTATCGTTTGGTTATCACTGCAGAGATGTCTGCACACAACATTCAGTGCTCATTACACTTTTATGTGATAGTTGTGTTTAGGGGAAAGTACTGTACCTTAGAAAACTTTTCAAATTTTAGCCTCTAGCCGGCCAGCTCTATAATGAAATTTTTTTCTATTTATTTATTCCATTTTTCTATGACAGCATTCACTGTTGGTGTGCTCCAGGCTTTTTTGAAGAAATTACAAAAAGTACCATGGGAAAGACATGTTTCTCCAAATACGAAAAAATGTTTCGAGGTACAAGATGATCAAGCATCCTTGGGACAAATATTCTATTGAAATTTAAAACTGTTGCAATCGAGAAAATCTTGTCAGTACTCTATTTAGTGGTTGATCTGTTACATTTTTAGTGTACCATATACCACTAATCAGTAAATGAAGTCGAAATAAGTGGAATTATTATCAAGAACCAATTACAGGCTAAATTCACATTGAAATAGAAGCTATTGACAACAATGGAAACTGCTTACAGTGGTTTCTTGAGTGCATTCTTTCATGTGAGTCTAAAATCAGTCACAGGACTGAAACACCGAACAATAAACAGCATGCGTTCCTTTGTACATTATCTGCATGGTAAAAAGACTCTCCACTACAATAAAACATTAAATCACAGTCCAATTCACACAAATTAACTCATTGGTATTTTGACTGATTTATTAGTACAAGTGAAAAAGAAAGACACAGGTTTTTCTGGAACCATGAATTATTCCACATACAGAAAAGACAGTGTCACTCTTTACTATCTATCAGATATTCTTCTACTGATCTGATGGAATTACAATTTCTTTGAGACATACTAGTCTCAACTTTATCTTCGATGATTATAGAAGCTGCAGAAATGAATTAAAACTGTGTGCTACGACTGGGACTTGAAAACAGGCCTCCTGCTTACGAGGTAGATGTGCTAACCATTACATCACCATAGCAGTATGGCCAACACAGCTGCACAAACTACCCTAGTCCTGTGTCCGGACTGAAGGCGTGAATTGAATTTGTGTTAGGGATAGCACTGGAGTACGATGGTCAGTGTAACTGTGTTTGCCACATTGCAACAGTGATATAACTGTTTGCATACCTGCCTAGTAAGCAGGAGACCTGCTCTCAATTCCAGACCATGGTACACATTTTCAGTTCATTTCTTCAGCTTTTACCATTACCAAAGAATTATTCTTCCATGCACTGGTTGGAGTGCCTGACAAAAATTAAAAGAGGCTGATGGCATTTCACAATTTCGGCACTGGGTGACAGTTGAATGATGCATATAAGTGGTTGATGCAGGCTAGTTTCGTTACAAAACTGAAATTGCTTTAATTCTTAGCAGCATGGTGAAAGCAATGTCATTTGAGTGATGCCACCTGAACTGATTGTTTCCACATGCAGTTTCGTTGGCTTCATTTGAGTGAAGTCACGCTAGGTGCACACGGAAACCATGTTCTACAAACAATAATAGTGTCATAGAGTTTGCCCCTTCGAAAATAAAATTACGCGTCACTGAGGACAGTTTTGTGTCATGCATCTTGAAGCAATTTAGGTAAGATTTGTTTGAAGTTGTTGACCAACTGCTAAGACTTTCGATGCATGAGTTGCTGCTCCTTAAATAAAATGTGATGAAAATGAATGTTCATTATTACACATATGCTGTTACTGAACTTTTCCCTCTTCACGTTCTGTAGACATTTTTCTCTGAGCTGATGTAGACACTTTGTGGCTCTTGCTACAGCTAACTCTACTCCTCTGGGTTTGGAAATTTTAAAATATGAACCTGAGTCACGAACTCTGGGACCACAACATCTGCAGTAAGAGTGTCGGTCTATGATTGGTGATGACCCTGGCATTTAAAGTGCCAATGCCTACATAGGCCCTCTCGATCGGCTACCATCTAAGAATATAACTGCTACACAGTGAAAGATTTAATCTAGCTGCCAGTACCTGTGTTCGAATGGCCTGTCAATAAAGTATGTATGTTTCCAAGGAAATATAACTGGGTCAAAATTTGAGATGAGACTTGCCTTACAATACAGTCGTATGGTGCAGCATAAATTGCTGGGAACTACAGCAAAACCTTGGGTTGGTTTTTAGCTTCCTTCTCTTGGAGTGCAGCTAGTACTTCTTTCACCAGATTCTGCAACAGTGAAAATGTAAACTGGACGAAACTAGCTAATTCTAAGAATTCAATTGTGCTGATAACGAATATCAACAAAAAACTGAAACTTAGCTCTGTTTTTTGTTGTACTAAGGTTTTCATTCATAAAGGAAAATAAAAGAAATTTATTGCCAGCGTCTGTACAATATTTATTTTACTTATTTTTTATTCAACCTGATCTCATTAGGACCATCAGACCAGGATTTCACACATATAGTATCTATTACATCATATTTACCTAAGATGAAACAATTTTAATATGACAGTATTAAAATGATTTGAGTGTCTGAAGCGGCAGTGTGAGTAAATTACCCTATGAACTAACAAGGTTAATACTGGAAATTCTTGTACCACTGCAGTTATAGTCACTAATAATAATAACATTAATAATAATAACATTAATTGATGTTACATTAATAACAATAATGATAGTGACAGATATAAGAATTTTTAGGTCTACAAAATTGATATAGGGAGTTCTGAAGAAAGTAAATTTATGGAGAGTACGTTGGCTAAGAATACTGGGAAATGAGGATGATCAGGTTGGAAAGAGGGATGTACAGGGGTAACAGGGACAATGGTAATCTTATTGTTGCTTTAGTAGATATGTCATTACCTGTCTTCTGAATCTGCAGATGTTATTTGGTTCTGTAATATTTCTGTAATATATTGCTGGACGTGGTTCAAGAGAGAAGGACTTTGAGAAGGCTATTGAACGATGGAGTGGGACACAAAGGATTTTGCTCTGGTGGAAACAGGTGTTTCTGCCTTGTTCAGACAAGAGCGGCACAGTCAAGCAGAGATACGAAGGACAGTGTTCGTTGATAAGACAGTAGAGAAGGCAGAGGGTATGGAAATCTCTGCATTTGTCTTCACACAACCAGGATAGCTGGGTTTTGGATGGGCTGAGCTTTAACCCTATACCCTGCACCCATTTTGATAGTGCACACACGCTGGTATTGAGATTCCTCGATAGCTGTCTTCAGGTTTATAGGTTTTGCACTCAGATGCCACTGGAGGTTATCAGCATATACGTGGTATTTTCAACAGGACAAGAGTGATGAGACACGAATTACGTGCAATGAAAAGAGTTTTTGTTGTTGTGGTCTTCAGTCCTGAGACTGGTTTGATGCAGCTCTCCATGCTACTCTATCCCGTGCAAGCTCCTTCATCTAGCAGTACCTACTGCAGCCTACATCCTTCTGAATCTGCTTAGTGTATTCATCTCTTGGTCTCCCTCCACGATTTTTACCCTCCACGCTGCCCTCCAATGCTAAATTGGTGATCCCTTGATGCCTCAGGACATGTCCTACCAGCCGATCCCTTCTTCTAGTCAAGATGCGCCACAAACTTCTCTTCTCCCCAATCCTATTCAATACCTCCTCATTAGTTACGTCATCTACCCACCTAATCTTCAACATTCTTCTGTAGCACCACATTTCGAAAGCTTCTATTCTCTTCTTGTCCAAACTATTTATTGTCCATGTTTCACTTCCATACATGGCTACACTCCATAGAAATACTTCCAGAAACGACTTCCTGACACTTAAATCTATACTCGATGTTAACAAATTTCTCTTCTTCAGAAACGATTTCCTTGCCATTGCCAATCTACATTTTATATCCTCTCTACTTCGACCATCATCAGTTATTTTGCTGCCCAAATAGCAAAACTCCTTTACTACTTTAAGTGTCTCATTTCCTAATCTAATTCCCTCAGCATCCCCCGACTTAATTCGACTACATTCCATTACCCTTGTTTTGCTTTTGTTGATGTTCATCTTATATCCTCCTTTCAAGACACTGTCCATTCCATTCAACTGCTCTTCCAAGTCCTTTACCGAGCGAGGTGGCGCAGTGGTTAGCACACTGGACTCGCATTCGGGAGGACGACGGTTCAATCCCGTCTCCAGCCATCCCGATTTAGGTTTTCCGTGATTTCCCTAAATCGTTTCAGGCGAATGCCGGGATGGTTCCTTTGAAAGGGCACGGCCGATTTCCTTCCCCATCCTTCCCTAACCCGAGCTTGCGCTCCGTCTCTAATGACCTCGTTGTCGACGGGACGTTAAACAACACTAACCTAACCAACTAACACAACCAAGTCCTTTGCTGTCTCTGACAGAATTACAATGTCATCGGCGAACCTCAGAGTTTTTATTTCTTCTCCCTGGATTTTAATACCTACTCCAAATTTTTCTTTTGTTTCCTTTACTGCTTGCTCAATATACATATTGAATAACATCGGGAATAGGCTACAACCCTGTCTCACTCCTTTCCCAACCACTGCTTCCCTTTCATGCCCCTCGACTCTTATAACTGCCATCTGGTTTCTGTACAAATTGTAAATAGCCTTTCGCTCCCTGTATTTTACCCCTGCCACCTTTAGAATTTGAAAGAGAGTATTCCAGTCAACATTGTCAAAAGCTTTCTCTAAGTCTACAAATGCTATAAACGTAGGTTTGCCTTTCCTTAATCTTTCTTCTAAGGTAAGTCGTAAGGTCAGTATTGACTCACGTGTTCCAACATTTCTACAGAATCCAAACTGATCCACCCCGAGGTCGGCTTCTATCAGTTTTTCCATTCGTCTGTAAATAATTCGTGTTAGTATTTTGCAGCTGTGACTTATTAAACTGATAGTTCGATCATTTTCACATCTGTCAACACCTGCTTTCTTTGGGATTGGAATTATTATATTCTTCTTGAAGTCTGAGGGTATTTCTCCTGTTCGTACATCTTGCTCACCAGATGGAAGAGTTTTGTCACGCCGTCAGTAGTTCTAATGGAATGTTGTCTACTCCCGGGGCCTTGTTTCGACTCAGGTCTTTCAGTGCTCTGTCAAACTCTTCATGCAGTAGCGTATCGCCCATTTCATTTTTATCTACATCCTCTTCCATTTCCATAATATTGTCCTCAAGTACATCGCCCTTATATAGACCCTCTATATACTCCTTCCACCTTTCTGCTTTCCCCTCTTTGCTTAGAACTGGTTTTCCATCCGAGCTCTTGATATTCATACAAGTGGTTCTCTTTTCTCCAAATGTCTCTTTAATTTTCCTGTAGGCTGTATCTATCTTACCGCTAGTGAGACAAGCCTCTACATCCTTACATTTGTCCTCTCGCCATGCCTTCTTAGCCATTTTGCACTTCCTGTCGATCTCATTTTTGAGACGTTTGTATTCCTTTTTGCCTGCTTCATTTACTGCATTTTTATATTTTCTCCTTTCATCAATTAAATTCAATATTTCTTCTGCTACCCAAGGATTTCTACTAGTCCTCGTCTTTTTACCTACTTGATCGTCTGCTGCCTTCAGTACTTCATCCCTCAGAGCTACCCATTCGTCTTCTACTGTATTTCTTTCTCCCGTTCCTGTCAATTGTTCCCTTATGCTCTCCCTTAAACTCTGTACAACCTTTGGTTCTTTCAGTTTATCCAGGCCCCTTCTCCTTAAATTCCCACCTTTTTGCAATTTCTTCAGTTTTAATCTACAGTTCATAACCAATAGATTGTGGTCAGAGTCCACATCTGCCCCTGGAAATGTCCTACAATTTAAAACCTGGTTCCTAAATCTCTGTCTTACCATTATATAATCTACCTGATACCTTTTAGTAACTCCAGGATTCTTCCATGTATACAACCTTCTTTTATGATTCTTGAACCAAGTGTTAGCTATGATTAAGTTATGCTCTGTGCATTTCTTAGCCCCCATCCAAATTCACCTACTATGTTTCCTTCTCTCCCTTTTCCTACTGTCGAATTCCAGTCACCCATGACTTAAATTTTCGTCTCCTTTCACTACCTGGATAATTTCTTTTATCTCATCATGCATTTCTTCAATTTCTTCGTCATCCGCAGAGCTAGTTGGCATATAAACTTGTACTACTGTAGTAGGCATGGGCTTCGTGTCTATATTGGCCACTATAATACGTTCACTATGCAGTTTGTAGTAGCTTACCCGCACTCCTATTTTTTTTATTCATTATTAAACCTACTCCTGCATTACCCCTATTTGATTTTGTATTTATAACCCTCTATTCACCTGACCAGAAGTCTTGAAAAGAGTATAGGACCTAATACCGAGGCCTGGGTTACGTTTGATACCACCTGCCTCCACTGCGACCTTATGGTGTCGGAACGCATGGCTGGCGAGAAGTCAGGTATGAGCGACACCACTGCAGTGCTCTTAGCAAGATGTTTAGGCTGCTTTTTTGGCAAGTAAAATGGCATAGTGGACAGTGTCAAAGGCTTTGCTGAAGTCTAAGAAGCAGGTGATAGCTACCTCTTGTGCCTCCGTGGCAAGCTTCAGGTCATAACATTATCTTTGTTAAGGTAGATTTTGTGCTGCAATGCTTATGAAGGTGTCATTGGTATCCATCAAGTAAATTGTTTGTATCTGGGTAGTTCGTTAGCTGGTGGTGGACTAGTAAGTTCTAAGGCCTTGGACAGTTACATATGACAAGAATGAGCTAGTATAAAAGAAATAATTATACAACACTATGGTCAAATCAGATCAGTGCCTTACTTCATTTAGTAATGTAGCTGGTATTGATTGTAATTTGTCTTTATGATTTGTTCAAATCTGATTTTTTTATTACCCTTGAACAATTTTATAAATAAAATTAATCATGAATGCGAGCTCTATAAGCACTTTGTAGCGGTTCCCACCTCAGCCTAAGTAATTAACTGATATGAGATACGGAATATTCCTGCCGTGATCCAACACTGCGTTAGACAAGCTAACAGAGAAAGTTGTTCTTTGCGAATTGTTGCATGTGGATGACTGCACTGAGTAGTTCGAGAGAAAACACGCCACCATTTTCTCCAGATTGTCTCCTAGCGTGACTTGGGAGAGGTATGCTTACCTCAAGTTTTCTGTAGCTGTCTCATTGTCCCTGCTGGGTTTCTTCTTAATCGGTTGCAGATCCTAACATGCATTCATCCATGAAATGAATCTGTGGAGTAGTGTGTATGAATATTTCGATGCTACAATATACTGTGATGCCACCTGATTTTTTATTGCTTCAGTCTCAGAATCAAGAAACGATATGATATAATAAACATTTTGTAAGAGCCAGTCTAGTATTAAGATTTGCATAAAAGAACACAGAGTCTAATTATCAATTATCGAGCACCGTAATAACGTGTAACAACTGTCATCACACGAGTTTGTTGACTTGTTGGAACCACACATAAATGTATCCAAGGCAATTTCAATTAACAATTCACTCTTACGTTAAATAACGTGTCGTCGTCCACACAAATAATGCCTCTAAGAAAATTAGTCGCAGACTGTTTTTACAAACTTTTCCTGATGCTGTTTTGAACTTAATTTGAATTAGACACAGTATGCACTCATATCACAAACATCTTGCTAGCTCAAAGATACTTCTAGACTCACCATAATGATGATGACAGTTTCGCGCATGCCCGAACAGAACGCGCTCATGTTTGTTCTGTTCAGTCCACAAATGATGAAAAACATTAAATGAAACCTTTAACTAAGCTCTGAGTAAGAAATTAGAGTTGTTGAAATCATAATTATAATGCCATCAGCCTGGATAACGGTATGATCACAGTTGGAACTCTGTATAAATAATTAAAAAGTATATGTTTCAAATGGCTCTGAGCACTATGGGACTTAACTTCTGAGGTCATCAGTCCTCCAGACTGTAGCGCCTAGAACCGCTCGGCCACTCCGGCCAGCTTTAAAAAGTAAATATAAAACATTTAAACAGTATATATAGATAATCAAAGTTATGCACTTGGCGTCAGTGATAACTGGGGAATCACAGCTTTTTATGCACCATTCTGTATGACTGGTGTTCGTTCTCATGGTCTTCCACCATCTTTCCTTTGTGGATATTCTACTAATCTTGTCTGTTGACTATCTTGCAGGTCCGTGAGCCTTCATACACTGTATGATAACATATGCTACAACATGGGCTGAAATGGAGCATAAATGCCGCGACTGTAAGGAAAAAGTTTGGACGATTGGAGTAATCAGATGTCAAACGAGCAATCTGACGAAATATTATATGGCGATCAGAATGCTATCTGGTAAGGTTTTACAAATGTTTGTTTCAGTTTCTTAGGAAATAAGGGAACACAAAAGTATTAGCAGCCCATGAGGGAAATGTCTCCATTTTATGGACTTATGGAAAGCTTGGCTGAACATGTCTCAGTAATACACTTCATTCACATCTACCTCGACTTCTTCCCTGAAAATTGCGCATCAGAGTCTGGCGAACAAGGTCAGCGGTAGTTATAGGGCAAAGGGGCCCTACCCCTCTCTGCATTGTTGCCAAATTTATTCAAGATGGAAGATCCTAGATGGTGGCCATAGATGCAATGTTGAACTGATGTCATGTGGGCAGTGACAATTTTGGCGGGAAAAAAGGTCTGTTGGGCTACCTCCACTGACATAACTCCACCCACCTCCCCCCTCCCTTCCCCCCTATGCCCATTCTCTCACCCATCTGGAAATTGGCGGGAAAAGGACTCAGTCTATGCTGGGCTGCTGGATAGGTCAAACTTAAGTCTCTATTTTGTATGCCTTTTGGTATACTGTTTATTTAAACAGTTTGAGTTGTCATAGACAGTACCTCTATCCAGTGTGCTCCCTTTGAGGTCAAGAGTCCAACTCCAGCACAAGAGGGTGTTGTTAGCGTCCACTCTTCTCCCCTCCCCTCCTGTGACATAACCGAATATGGCAGTCCAGGGAAAACGGCGGGACGTTCTCTCAGTCTGTGCTGAGCTTCTCAAGAGGACAGACGTAATTGTTTATTGTGTACTATGTATTCAGTGGATTAGATGTCTGTTTTGGAGAAGAAGGAGTTTAATAAGTGTATTACCTGGATACAGCCACCAACAAGATGGTTGGAAAACAATCACATTTGGTGAATGTATAAGGAAAACGAATACGCCTCATCAAATAATGAAGATGCAGCAGGATGAGGCAAAGTTACACTTCTCAACACATGCTCATAAATGTGTGTGTTGTAACTGTAGGTCATTCAATAAAAGCCCAGTCAATGTTCCAAAGCACAAGAGGCAAGATGATCACCCACTCTGGTGCACACAATCCCTGTCCCAGACTCTCTGCAGCTGCTGGAAGAGGTCTCTCGCTGGGCTCACAGCGCATGCAGTAGCCACAGGGTGGCCATATGCTAAGTACTTCCTGTCACATCGGAAATACACACAGCCTTCCTCCTTCCCAGCCCCAGCATACAGATGCCTCTTGTCGTTGAACACAAACTGTATCAGGAGTTATTAGATCTGGTGCTTAAACAATGTGTGGAATATTGCCCCATGCATAACTTGAGGATGTCACAAGTACTGAATGTACCACCGCACAGAGAGAGAGAGAGAGAGAGAGAGAGAGAGAGAGAGAGAGAGAGAGAGAGAGAGAGAGAGAGAGGAGAGAGAGCTTTGCAGATGACAATTTCGTGGGAAATACGACAGACTTCCTATGTGTTTGGTCATGAGATGCTTCACAAGTTACTAAATCCAACTGAATATGTCTCTAAGTACAGTTTCAAAAAGATCGTTACACATTAGTTTGCCTCAGGTTAGCGGTTTATACCGCCACTCTTGTGCACAGACTCTAAAAATAGAGTGTGGCACACTTGTGAAACCTCCATGAGACACTTCACACACTTTTGTGGGAAATACATCCTCATACCAATATCAGCTGCAGTATTCGACTTTACACACCAAAATGACGATATTTGGAACTCGAAATAATTATCTTTGAAACTCTAAACAGGACGCTCACCGCTTCTCGAGTTTTAGCTCTTTGCTTGGAGGCACTGCTAGAGAGAAAAAAAATTCTGAGTCGTATAGCTGCTGTGGTGTTCATCATTTTTCTGAAATTGTGAGTGGGCTCAGTGTATTTTTACTGCTGGGGACAGGGATATTAGGCTCTTATTTTTTTATTTTCCTCACTTCTTAAAGCACACTGGTGTCTAAGCACAGCAGGGAAAATCAGAACCATTACACAAGCAGAATTCGAAGCACTGTCCTACAGACGAGAAAAATGGCTGGAATTTTCGGTGTCCTACAACTGCTGGTCAGGAGATGCTCTAAAGCCACAATGACGGTCCAAACCAGAGGAGGATCGTCTGCTTGGACTTGTATCTGAACACTTGAACAAAGAAGACATCACGTGACTCTCAGACATCACACAACTTTCTGCATATCCTTTGCTCTTGTCTTGTTCGAACCATTTGTAGAGGCTCCCACACTCCACACAAAGGATGCCTTATGACTCTCTGACGTCATGGAACTTCCTATGAATGGAGCATTCTGATTGGTTCTCATAGAATTTACCCTCCAAACTGCTACTGCTGCCAGTGTGGGGGCACTGTCTGCCATCTTCTGCAGACAGACAAATCACTAGAATTGCAGTGGCAAACTTTTTTGTACAGATCGAAAAAAATGTACAGCAGTTATATTGTAGTGACAGTTAAGCCCTGCAAAAGTGGTCTACTGATGATGAGATATGGAAGCGACCTCCAGAGGCATTTCCTCAATTATACTGCTTGCCATTGTCGTTGGAAGCTTGAGTTTTTTCGGTGTGAGGGAAATCTCCAATCAGGCTACAGCACTATAAACGTTTGCTCCACCATACCTTATCGATGTGGGAAACACAGTTTGTATCCTGCACCGTACAAAATCATCACTTCTGCCTATAGCTATCGACCGCCAGACGCTCGTACATATACCACAAAGACAGATAGATGCCGAAAGACATATGCACATGCACCATATATGCTTGCAGCAGCACTATTGTTTCCCGTGAGGTCAGTCGGTTATCCACGGAAGACAATGGTCAACAGTGAGCTACCCATTCCACACGCTAGCCTGATGTGCGATCAGTGCACACTTTCCTGGAAAAAAGAGAACCATCTACATCTAAATTGACTTGCATCTGCGCTAAAGGATTACAGAAAGTGGATGGAATCATCGGTTGAGAGGGGCTTGTAACGAGGTATGATTTAATGGTAGACTGATGATGCATTCTAGAGATGGGAAAGTGTTGTTGCGGGTCGTTTATCGCGCATTTAATCATTTTTACCCTTTATCTGTCACGGTTTATCTGTTGTATGGTAAAACCTGTGTTCAACTCGTATACAAATTGCGTGTTCTGTGTGTGTGTCTAAGAGCACTGTCTACCTCCGATCGCTAACAGCAGACCTCTCAGTCATCAGAGGACTTCCAACTCGTGTGTGATGATGAAACCTGTCTACCCTCATTGAGCACCCAGTTTTAACCACCAAAGATTTATGCAACGTACTCCATACCCTTGCTGCATCTTGGGACACTTTTGAACATGACTGAATATAGACGTTGATTGCTGGAGTGTGTATTAACAGACCGAAAGCGCAGGTGCACGTCGCTGGCAGTGTAAGCTTGTTCAAAATGGTTCAAATGGCTCTGAGTGTAAGCTTGTAAAAAAACATCCTTCTCACCGAATTTAGAAAGTGATTTGGCTAAGGAAAATGGTATTAAGCCGATATTTTCAACTCCCTCATGCTGCAACTAGATGTTTCTCTTGCTAACAAACAGTATTTGCAGTGCATTCTACCTCGGTACTATGTCAGATGTTCCGCAATATATCCACTGTGTTAAAGGCGAGGGAGGATGGTGGTTAATTCAGAATTAGTTCATACAATAGATGGTGTACTATGTAACGAACCACTTAAAAAAATGCAATGCTACTGTCTGTGATTTGGAACCAAGTCTTTCCGTTCAACCACATACCTGCATTGGATCCTATGGAGATGTCTTTTAGTAACTACAGCCACTAGTGAATCATATTCATGGCACTCTCTCATATCTCAAAATGAATCACCCTTTTCGAACCCATCTGCTAAGGACCTCATACAGAGAAACTCCAACATTGTTTTCGGCAGTCGTTCGGCAATTTGTAACTGTTCCTCAGTCCCTGCAGCTTTGACCATGTGTTCGTCCCAATTTAAGTCAGAGTAGGAGAGCGCTATATCTACCTACCACCGTCTGCAACGCATGGAGAAACAGGGTGAGCTGAGTAAATGCAACAGAACTGTGGTTTGACAACTCAGCACAAATAGGAACATGTTGTCGTAGCTCTGCTAACTGTGTAAGGCCAAAGCCAAACAGAGCTTTCTCCTGCAACACGAGGTAGAAAACACAGTACGAGCAGTTATGGGAACTGGAAGAAGGGTGAGGATTTTGTTACTGCGTTGTGGAGCAGCTCCAAACTACATACTAGCAGTGCAGTCTGAAGAAGATCTGCATCCCTCATGGTGCATTCAAGTTTGTCACCCAAACAGTCTCTCTGCCATCCAGCAGAGAAAAGCTATGAAATATAAAAACTCCACTAACGTCAACTGGTAGAGAACTCAATAAGATCTTTAGAGTATCTCTCTTTTCCGATATATTGGGCAATACATACTGTGTGTGCCGATGCTGAGCACATGTGGCCATCCTATTAAATATACAGGTACTTCTCCATTGGAGCAGGTGGTCAATGATTGAAGTCACCTGCACAAACCAGTGTAAAGTTTCATTGCCGGTACTGTAGAAGGATCACATTCCACAGATGAGTTGCGAGAGAGGGTCCCTTTGTAATTATCTGATACACTGTTGTTCAGCTGTAGCATGTCCAAGCAGTGTATGACTACAGCTTTGTACATCATCATACATTTTGCTTTCTTCACAATGACTTTGATGTCTGCGTCAGGTTCTACACTGACATTAATACATTTCGATCCATTGGCTCTCACAGAAAACTGGATTACACATGGTGTAAATTATGCTGCTGCTGCTCCCACAACACACAGGATGACTGAAACAAAACGCAGATGTGATGTTCGTTACTAGCAAAAAAAAAAAAAAAAAGACTGCAGAAGACATCACAACATCACAACATATGGAGACTGGAAGAGTTTTGTGGAATTGTGGAGCGTTTCCAGACAATGTCCAAAGGTGATTGATGACCTCTACATTTTAACTCATCTCACACAGTGATGGTATGGCAGATGTCTCAATGTTCCATTTCGACTGATTCCTCATACTGCAATCATGTTCACGATCACTATTTCAGTGCTGGCCATCCTCAGAAGGTATTGCCCTTCACCAAGACTCTCTCCCCATCTCAAAAAAGTGATGTCAGTCAATCATTATGTAGTATTCAACAGCATACTAGTGGATGGATAGGACATATATAATGTCGTGTGACTACGGCCTCCCGTCAGGTAGACCGTTCGCCTCGTGCAAGTCTATCGATTTGACGCCACTTCGGCGACTTGCGCGTCGAGGGGGATGAAATGATGATGATTAGGACAACACAACACCCAGTCCCTGAGCGGAGAAAATCTCCGACCCAGCCGGGAATCGAACCCGGGCCCTTAGGATTGACATTCTGTCGCGCTGACCACTCAGCTACTGGGGGCGGACATGGATAGGACAGAAAAGACACCATCGATGTACTGTAATAAGCATCACAGTTGATAGTCCGATCAATTTTAGCAATTTTAGCAGTCACTTTCTGTAATTTCAACACTGACCAATGCTTCCCAATTTCTATATCACAGCCAGTCCACCCCTCCACGCCGGCCGAGTGGCCGAGCGGTTCTAGGCGCTACAGTCTGGAACCACGCGACCGCTACGGTCGCAGGTTCGAATCCCGCCTCGGGCATGGATGTGTGTGATGTCCTTAGGTTAGTTAGGTTTAAGTAGTTCTAAGTTCTAGGGGACTGATGACCTCAGAAGTTAAGTCCCATAGTGCTCAGAGCCATTTGAACCACCCCTCCACTACTTTGCGAGTACCATGTACTAGATTTGCGAATGTAGATAGATTGAGCAATACGGCCATTCATTGGTAATTCTTGAAAATATATATACACACCAGACAGCAATCTACATATTTCTAGCACTTTAATCATGGTACGTAATTCACGATTACGACTGCCCATCTTTCCCTAAGTGCATGGGAGTCTAGAGCACTCTCGCATTCTTAGGATAAAGTTAGAGATTGAAAGATTTCCTTACATTGTCTTTGACCAACTCTCCCTGCAACACTGTCACTGAATTAATTTGCAGCTGACCAGAAGTAGACCACTGCATGCCATGTCTCCTGAAGGAGCAGAGTGAGCTGAGTATATAACTGCTGTTCAGCGAAGACTGTTCCACACCAATCTTACTCACGACACCAATCCAAGTGCACAAAACCTCTCCAGTTGCGTGCGTGCCAAGGAGGTTAGCATCCGTTACCGCAGTGCAGTATTAGGGAGTGTTGTGATGGTATAACAGATGTTTAAGAAGAAAACGTATAGTTCTATGGATGATGAGCTCCGGAGTTTGAAGCATTTTACATAAATCAACTGCGCTATTAATTCTAAAGTATTGTTCTAGTGTCTGGGGTCAGTACCGAGAAGGTATTATAAGAGATAAATGATCATACAACATGAATACATGCACTCTAAAGCAGGACATAAACGTTCAACATCGGACATACAACCGTCCTGCAAGTTTTCTGTCCCACTCACTATGGTGACAAACTTTAAGAAGATAAAACTACTTTCTTTTACACCAAACAGATAAACAGTAAGAGCCTTTGTCATAAATGCACAATATAGCTTTCTGGAGGTGTATAGCGCCCACTGTTCACATCTGATCATGGTTCAGAAATTATACTATGCTTGTATTAGTCCTATAAAATGATTATCAGCAACGGAGAATGCCTCTTACAAGGAAACAGACAAATGCCCAACAGCGATGCTTGACATATGAACTAACACACCTTGCAGACGCTAGTTCCGTAAAAAGGACAGTTGTAAGGCAGATGTATACACAGGGATTGCAGTACCTCGCAAACCCCTACCACTAACTTAGAATCACCGTAGTTATGAAACTGAAGACTCGATTTTGTGTCCCAAGATGCAGCAAGGGTATGGAGTACGTTGCATAAATCTTTGGTCGTTAAAACTGGGTGCTCAATGAGGGTAGACAGGTTTCATCATCACACACGAGTTGGAAGTCCTCTGATGACTGAGAGGTCTGCTGTTAGCGATCGGAGGTAGACAGTGCTCTTAGACACACACACAGAACACGCAATTTGTATACGAGTTGAACACAGGTTTTACCATACAACAGATAAACCGTGACAGATAAAGGGTAAAAATGATTAAATGCGCGATAAACGACCCGCAACAACACTTTCCCATCTCTAGAATGCATCATCAGTCTACCATTAAATCATACCTCGTTACAAGCCCCTCTCAACCGATGATTCCATCCACTTTCTGTAATCCTTTAGCGCAGATGCAAGTCAATTTAGATGTAGATGGTTCTCTTTTTTCCAGGAAAGTGTGCACTGATCGCACATCAGGCTAGCGTGTGGAATGGGTAGCTCACTGTTGACCATTGTCTTCCGTGGATAACCGACTGACCTCACGGGAAACAATAGTGCTGCTGCAAGCATATATGGTGCATGTGCATATGTCTTTCGGCATCTATCTGTCTTTGTGGTATATGTACGAGCGTCTGGCGGTCGATAGCTATAGGCAGAAGTGATGATTTTGTACGGTGCAGGATACAAACTGTGTTTCCCACATCGATAAGGTATGGTGGAGCAAACGTTTATAGTGCTGTAGCCTGATTGGAGATTTCCCTCACACCGAAAAAACTCAAGCTTCCAACGACAATGGCAAGCAGTATAATTGAGGAAATGCCTCTGGAGGTCGCTTCCATATCTCATCATCAGTAGACCACTTTTGCAGGGCTTAACTGTCACTACAATATAACTGCTGTACATTTTTTTCGATCTGTACAAAAAAGTTTGCCACTGCAATTCTAGTGATTTGTCTGTCTGCAGAAGATGGCAGACAGTGCCCCCACACTGGCAGCAGTAGCAGTTTGGAGGGTAAATTCTATGAGAACCAATCAGAATGCTCCATTCATAGGAAGTTCCATGACGTCAGAGAGTCATAAGGCATCCTTTGTGTGGAGTGTGGGAGCCTCTACAAATGGTTCGAACGAGACAAGAGCAAAGGATTTGCAGAAAGTTGTGTGATGTCTGAGAGTCACGTGATGTCTTCTTTGTTCAAGTGTTCAGATACAAGTCCAAGCAGACGATCCTCCTCTGGTTTGGACCGCCATTGTGGCTTTAGAGCATCTCCTGACCAGCAGTTGTAGGACACCGAAAATTCCAGCCATTTTTCTCGTCTGTAGGACAGTGCTTCGAATTCTGCTTGTGTAATGGTTCTGATTTTCCCTACTGTGCTTAGACACCAGTGTACTTTAAGAAGTGAGGAAAATAAAAAAATAAGAGCCTAATATCCCTGTCCCCAGCAGTAAAAATACACTGAGCCCACTCACAATTTCAGAAAAATGATGAACACCACAGCAGCTATACGACTCAGATTTTTTTTTCTCTCTAGCAGTGCCTTCAAGCAAAGAGCTAAAACTCGAGAAGCGGTGAGCGTCCTGTTTAGAGTTTCAAAGATAATTATTTCGAGTTCCAAGTATCGTCATTTTGGTGTGTAAAGTCGAATACTGCAGCTGATATTGGTATGAGGATGTATTTCCCACAAAAGTGTGTGAAGTGTCTCATGGAGGTTTCACAAGTGTGCCACACTCTATTTTTAGAGTCTGTGCAAAAGAGTGGCGGTATAAACCGCTAACCTGAGGCAAACTAATGTGCAACGATCTTTTTGAAACTGTACTTAGAGACATATTCAGTTGGATTTAGTAACTTGTGAAGCATCTCATGACCAAACACACAGGAAGTCTGTCGTATTTCCCACGAAAGTGGGCGAATTGTCTCAACGAGGTTTCACAAGTGTTCCGCATTTCTTTTTTTTAGAGTCTGTGTTCTAGTGTGGTGGTGGTATTTCGCGGAATAAAAGTGTAATTACATAACAAATTGTTTAAATATTCTTGTGTCATCTGCAAAGCTCTCTCTGTCTCTGTGCAGTGGTACATCCAGTACTTGTGACATCCTCAAGTTCTGTCTGTAGCAATGTTCCACACATTGCTTAAGCACCAGATCTAATAACTCCTGAAACAGTTCGTGTTCAGTGACAAGAGACATCCATGTGTCAGGGATGGGAAGGAGGAAGGCTATGTGTATTTCCGATGTGACAGGAAGTACTTGGCATATGGCCACCCTACGACTACCACATACCAGCGTTGTGAGCCCAGCGAGTGGCCTGTTCAAGCAGCTGCAGAGAGTCTGTGGCAGGGAGTGTGTTGCACCAGAGTGTGTGACCGTTTTGGCTTTTGTGGTTCAGAAGACTGACCGGACTTTTATCGACTAATCTACAGTTGCAGCATAGTTGTGTATCAGCATGAGTTGCGAAGTGTAACTTAGCCCCATCCCCATCCTGTTGCATCTTCATTATCTGATGAAGCTTATTCATCTTCCTCATACATTTACCAAATATGGTTGCTTTCCAAGCACCGTGCAGGTGGCTATTGACACAGTCCTCACCTGTGTGATCCAGGTAATATACCCGTTAAACTTCACCTTCTCCAGTTTAGACATCTCATGTAGTGCAACAGAGTGGGTGATCATCTTTACTCTTGTGCTTCAGATCATTGACTGGGCTTTAATTGAATGATCTACAGTTACAGCATACACATTTATGAGCATAAGTTGAGAACTGTAACTTAGCCTCATCCTGCTGCATCTTCATTATTTGATGAGGCGTATTCGTTTTCCTTATACATACACCAAATGTGATTGTTTTCCAACCATCGTGCAGGTGGCTGTATCCAGGTAATACAGTTATTAAACTCCTTCTTCTCCAGAACAGACATCTAATCCACTGAATACATAGTACACAATAAGCAATTAAGTCTGTCCTCTTGAGAAGCTCGGCACAGAGAGAATTTCCCGCCATTTCCCCAGGACCGCCATCTTCGATTACGTCATAGGAGGGGTGGCGAGGAGAGTGGAGGCTAACAACAGCCTCTGGTGGTGGTGTTGTGAATTAGGTGCGTTGGACTCTGGACCTTGAGGTGAATATACTGGATGGAGGTTCTGTCTATGACAACTCAAACTCTTTCAATAAACAGTACACCACAATGGATACAAAATAGAGACATCCAGATTGAGTGCTTTTCCTACCAATTTCCTGATGGGTGAGGTTGAGTTCTTTGTTTATTGGAGGTTGCCCAAATTACCTATTTTCATGCCAAAATTTAGGTTCCCACCATGACATCAGTGTGATGTCGCTACATCCATGGCCGCCATCTAGGATCTGCCATCTTGAATAAATTTCGCAACAATGTAGAGTGGGGTGATGCCCTCTTTGTCCCACTACTAGCGATATCATCAAGGTATTGCAGTCATGGAGAAGAGTCATGTAGAGAAGCAGCTTCCTGCTATTTTGGCAGACCACTGTCGGGTCATTGCTAGGGATGGGACAGCTGTAACATAAACGAAAACCGAGCGGAAACAATTTATAGTTTGATCGAAAATTTTGCAAAATGTCACTTCAGAAGATTAATAATGGTGAAAGTGTTTATAGTTTTCAATTTTATGTACTCCAACGGTAGCTGGTATTATATTTTATGTACTATAAACAGTGGCGGATTTAAAAATTTTGCACCCCCCCCCCCCCCCCCGATCACTTCACAATTGCCGTTTTGGGTGGGAGCACTGTGAGTTGTTTCTGTGCTCTGCTATTCGTTGTTCTGAAGGATGCGTCAGCGGTCTACTCGCTCTCAATCAAAATGTAATATGGGTCCTTACCTGTACTTGGTGAACGGCAGCAGATAAAAGAAACTTAAAACTGCGTTGTGTTAACACATTCTTCTGTCGAAAGACAACAGAAACGACCACAAAGAAAATAACTTTTCTTTTATGGCCTAAAAATTCAGCAGAGCGTGTAGGAGACAACAGATTTTTGCTATACATTCGCTTTTAATATGGTCTTTTACACGAAACCGTTGAAAATGAAAGTAAAAAAGTTGTGTTGCGATCTCAGAATTGAAGCGTAGAAATTAATACGTACTTTTACAGAGATGCGTTCAAAACTAAAATTAAACTCTCGTTTTACGATCTAATAACCTGAATGTGTAGCAGATAAAAAAACCATGTTCGGTATTAACACGTGAATCTAGAGGAAAGCGTAAGAAATGATAATGAAATAAAGAGTTCGGCGCTCGAACTAATAACTAAATACAGACGCACAAACACAGAACTGGGTTTGCTATTACGTAATTTTGCAGACTAGTGTGGAAAAATCAAATTTGTTTTATAATTTGTTAACGTGTAAAGCATTAGGGTCTGTGTAGCTAGCTGCTGCAAACTAAGTGTACACAATACCTTTAACCGATGTAAGGTTCAAAAATGGTTCAAATGGCTCTGAGCACTATGGGACTCAACTGCTGAGGTCATTAGTCCCCTAGAACTTAGAACTAGTTAAACCTAACTAACCTAAGGACATCACAAACATCCATGCCCGAGGCAGGATTCGAACCTGCGACCGTAGCGGTCTTGCGGTTCCAGACTGCAGCGCCTTTAACCGCACGGCCACGTCGGCCGGCCTAACCGATGTAAGGGCTGAACAGTTTTGTACTGCAGCTACTGCTCTCACCATAGCTCTTTCTAACGGTATTAGCAGAGCTTTTACGTATTTATCGACAAAACTGAACTACGTTATTTATTAACACTTTTCATCTGAACGTATATTTCCGCGATAACTACACATTTCAGCAGACGCCAAGAATAAGCATCAGTAGTAATATACCACAGTATCAGTATGACTTGACTGTACAGCGCCGAGCGGCCTGGGTCACTCCGCTGCAGAGTGAAAATCTCATTCTGGAAACATCCCCCAGGCTGTGGCTAAGCCATGTCTCCGCAAGATCCTTTCTTTCAGGAGTGCTAGTTCTGCAAGGTTCGCAGGAGAGCTTCTGTAAAGTTTGGAAGGTAGGAGACGAGGTACTGGCAGAAGTAAAGCTGTGAGTACCGGGCGTGAGTCGTGCTTCGGTAGCTCAGATGGTAGAGCACTTGCCCGCGAAAGGCAAAGGTCCCGAGTTCGAGTCTCGGTCGGGCACACAGTTTTAATCTGCCAGGAAGTTTCAGGTAATATGTAGTTTGTAAATCCAATGAATGTGCTTTCAGTTATAATAAAAATCACAATATAATCTTAATTTTTTTAAAACTAATATGAATAAATAAACAAACTTAGTCAGCAGAGTTGGCGTCTGGCTTTGACAGCAGAAAACTCGTTGATCATATCTTCTTAGTTCAGACGGTTATCAGTTAGCAGGTCGGGTTCGATGTGAACAATGGACAAGGTGTTCAGTCTCTCCTCAGACAACCTAGAAAAAAATGGTTCAAATGGCTCTGAGCACTATGGGACTTAACATCTGAGGTCATCAGTCCCCTAGAACTTAGAACTACTTAAACCTAACCTAAGTACATCACACGCAACCATGCCCGAGGCAGGATTCGAATCTGAGACCGTAGCGGTCGCGCGGTTCCAGGCTGTAGCGCCTAGAACCGCTCGGCCACTTCGGCCGGCCTACCTAGAACGTAGGTACGATTTCAGTCTCTTAAGAGCCGAAAACGAGCGTTCTGCTAAAGAATTTGTAAGTGCCATGTATAGAAATATTCTAAGAGCAATGTCAACATTCGGAAACATGGACTGTAACCCCTCATTTCGACTGGTATATCACTTACCTCAGAAGATTTCAAAAGTTCCGCGGAATGTACACATTCACTAGGGAAGGAAGGCTCTAAATCTGTGTCATATGACGCTTGAAGTTTTACTGCACGTTCAGTAATATCGTTAGGTGACCTGTTCGTAATATTACTGAAAATTGTGAAGGAGGCCAACAGCGTTTTATAGCTTTCCTTCCTCCTCACTAATTCGGCGTACAAGTTGTCGAGTACTGGGAGAAATGTTTCGACTCTAAATTTTTCGATTCCAGTCAGAAAAACTTCTTCAGAGTCTCCTTCTTCGTAATCATGAAGTATGCGTTTTTGTGATATTTTATAGGTGCATTCAAAGTCTATATCAGTCACAATCTCCATGGATTTATTTTCATAATAGTCGTACATGCCACGAATAGATGCAATAAATCCTACAAGTGATCCATATAATTCATGCACTATTTTAGTATCAATGTTTACACTTTGCAATTTCCAATTTACACTATTAAATCTCTGGAGTATGTCCTTCCAAACTGTCATCATGAATACTGTTTCTGGTCTGCTGAGTTGATTCAATAAAGCTGAAGCCTCATTTCGCACAAGTGGTTTTTCAAACGTATTATTGGCAATATGTGTGAGGGCACTGATAACGCCCTCCCAGGTTTCATATAGACTTACACACACTTCCTGTCTTGCTGACCAACGTGTTTTTGATAAACTTTTTACCGTTTTGCTTCCTGGTTTCATGAAAGACAGAAGTTCATCCCAGCGCTGTGTAGAAGCAGAGAAAAAATTATAATGATTTTGCACTACACTGGAAAATGAACATGCTTCCCGACAACTAGGGTTGCCATAATCCAAGGACGAAAATCAAGGACAAAATTCGGTGATTATAAAGACGTGGTTGAAACACGGACCGATATGTTGTGCAAGTGACCATTGGTTTGCATTTCAATTGAATCTTCATCATTACTTTACAGTGGTAATTATGAAGATGTGGTTGAAACATGGGATCACACAATGTCCTTTGGCCTTTCTTCATAATTACCATAATTCAAACAGAAATTGTCAACAAAGAAGTTGTAATTAACAAGGAAAATTAATCCAAGCATTAATGGTGTATATAAAGGAGTGGTCAATGATGAAGAAAATTAATTGCAATTGACATTAAATAACTTTTTAATGAAAACACTGAACACAAATTATTAACATGTACACAGTCATGCTGTACAGTTGATAATATATCTTTCACTTTATGCTTTAAACCAGTCATATTTCTCTGAGCCCTGGACAGAAGAAAGAAACTCGCTCCGATTCTGAATCAGTCTATGAAAATCTGTAGGCCTACAATTCGTGTTTTTCAAGTTATATTGGATTTGGAGCATATTTTTACTTACTAGCCATTTTTTTCGCAGACATTTTCCTCTTCGTCCAGAACACCCGTCTTCGAGCATGAAATCGCGGACTGCCCGCGAAATCCACGACGTTTGGCAACCCTAGACAACAGCTTGCAGCATTAGTGCCGACTAAATTCAAAAGAATGTGCTGCACAAGGCACATAATGCGCTTTCGGATTTCGTTCTTTAATGCATGCCTGCAAACTAGTGTAGGTTCCTGCTTGCGTTATCATATGACTGGTCTCTACAGTCAGTAATACCAATGGAATTTATAGACGGGACTTTCAATACGGCCTCAGCGAAGTTTTCGGACTTGTCTCCCGGGTTTGTTAAAAACAGAAGGAAACGTTCAACAGGTTCACCATTGTCGTTCATGTATCTTCATGTGAAAGATAATTGACCAATATGTTAAATGTCTGTAGTAGAATCTACTACGGACATGCTTCCACGTCGACGGCCAAACCGAATATTCACGGCTCCAAGATCATGCTCTGCGTTGGTGGGACCAGCTCGGCGTCGTGTACTATGAGGTGTTAAAACCAAGTGAAGCAATCCCAGGTGCTCGTTATCGAACGCAATTAATGTTTTTGAGCAGAGCATTAAAAGACAAACGCAGACGCAATAGAGCGAGAGGCACGATGAAGTGATTTTGCAGCACGACAACGCTCGACCCCACGTTGCAAAAGAGGTCAGAAAGTACTTGGAAACGTTAAAATGGGAAGTCCTACCCAACCCGCCGTATTCCCCAGACATTGCTTCCTCTGACTATCACCTGTTTAGATGAATGGCGCATGGCCTGGCTGACCAACACTTCCGATCTCATGAAGAAGTCACAAATTGGATCGATTCGTGGATCGCTTCAAAAGATGAACATTTTTTTCCACGCGGGATTCGTACACTGCTCGAAAGATGGGAGAAAGTAGTGGCCAGCGATGGAAAATACTTTGAATGATACATGTGTAACCAATTTGTTTCATTAAAGCCTCAAATGTTGGGGAAAAAACGGCGGAAGAAAAGTAGTACACCTCGTAATATGCCGTTGAAGTTCTGCACAGCGGTCGGAAACGGTGCGGATAGACTGACCGATACAACTGCTTCCGTACTCATATGGGATGTTGTAAATCCCAGGAATCCAGAGGCCGAGACTGTCCTTAAGAGGGGTAGCACCTGCTTTATCTTATTAGGTCGGGAATCTGATCTGATACCTCGTCTTCCCAGGGCTCTGCGCATTTTGCTGGTCGTAGCGCCGCAGAGGGGAAGGAATGCAATCGCTGGCTCATTAAGTGAATGTTACACTTTTTTCCGTTTCCTTTTCTCGGAGGACGGTGACTTCCATGCGGTCCATAGCCGTTCTTTCTGACCACATACTTCAGCTGATTAATTTCGGCATTCAAGTGGTTTTCGTCACAAAAGGTTTTCGCTCTGTGTACCAGCGTATTTAAGGCTGCCCTCCCCTGGACTGGATAGTGAAAACTATGGGCGCTAATATATAAATCAGTGTGCGTCAGCTTGTAGTACTCTGAGTGGCCGAGACATCCATCCGATTTTCGTTGCACCAGAACATCTAAAAACGGCAAGCTTCCCTCTTTCTCTCTCTCCAAACCATGAACGTGTCGTCAACATAACGTCAAAATGAAAATAGACGGAGCCGAATTTAATGCATGTTCCTCAAAATGGCCCTTAAAAATGTTGGTCATTGCTAGGGACAACAGAGAACTCATAGCTATTCCGTCCGTCATTTCGTAAAATTTACCGCCGTAAAAGAAGTAAGCGGTCGGCATAACACACCGGAACAACTTTATCGTTTCAGGAGGAAAATTCTCTGCCAACAGTTTCAATGTGTCCTCCACAGGAAATTTTGTAAATAGTGAGACCATGTAAATAGTGTGACAATACTGACAAAAATAGTGTCTGCAGCAACTCTCAATGTATATTATAAAAGTAAGTGTACAATGTGCGTACCGCTAAAACTCAGAAACGAGTCCCGGTACGATCACGGGAGTTATATGTTATGGTAGCCCCCTATCCCCCATCCATGAAGAGAGTTCCCGTTTTTACCTGAAAACGTGGTTTTGAAGATATAAGGGCTGCGAAATTTCGCCCTCTAGAAATTTCTAGAACATTCCACAACATTCGACAGTATTCGAGAACATTCTAGAATATTCGAGAGCATTCCACAACATTACAGAATGTTTCACAACGATCCGGGAGGTTCTGGAATGTCCGAGAATAGTCTGGAACATTCTGGAAGATTCCAGAATGTTTGGGAACATCCCGGAACATTGCAGATCATTGTAGAACATTCCAGAACACTCTCAAATGTGTGAATCATTTGGAGCCTTTTTTTAGCATGTTCTGAAATTAGCCACTGGTGGGGCTACCCATTGGTAAAGACACGTCCTGGGTTCAAACGTCAGTTTGTTGTCAGTGACGAAGAGAGGAACCAAAAGTAGTGCAGAGAGTGAATAAAAATAAACAATGAAGTGTGAGTAGTCAAAGTGATACAGTGACTGAATATAAATCTAAAATAAAGTGTGAAAAGTGTGTAAAAGTGTACTTAGTGTACTTGTTAATAGAAAGTTGATTTATATTTTAGGCAATGCCCAAGCGTAAAAGAGGAAGAGATCTTGCCAATTCTGAAGCAAAACGGCGAGAGCAAAAAGAACAGCGAAAAAACTGAGAATTAACAAGAAGCCTCGCTCACATGCTCAGCTGAATAAATGAGAGACTTATTCGCCATAATTCTAACAACATGTAACCCATCGAATCCAAGACACCTATGGGACTCCTTCAAAGAGAGCATGAATGATGACATACTGCACCAGATCCGACAAGCTCGTCCTGAACTAATCATCGAATCAACGGCGGTATCTTCAATGAAACACTCATTCGCCTAGAAGATAAATGTTTAGGAATAAACAACCAGACCTTAGTATAACTTGGGATGCAAGCACCACGAAATGAGCTATCAGTGTGCTAAGCTTTCGAAACTACAAAGGAAAAAAGCTACAACATCAACGAACTACAGTACTTCAATACATTGCTCACAACAAAACACTCCTCAATGACGATCAAAAGGAAATTTACAACGTTATTGTGCCGTGTGCTCCTGCGATTTGATTGTTCCGGTGTAGTGTGTTCGATCTCTTTCGATTCGGTTTGCGGTGCGCGGGTTGGTGCGCCCTCTGGGATTCCGTGCGGGAAGCCGAAAGGGAGTCTCGGGCAGAGACAGACAGCGGGCCTGGGCGGAGCGACGCCGGAAGACCGCGGAAGCCGCGTCGGCAAGTGGTGTGAGAGTGGCAGTTGCATTGGGGCCGGCCGAGCAGCGGAACTGGAGGTGCTGCAGTGACTCGCTGTCGTTCGTTATGTTTACGAGTGCAACCTTCCTCACGCTGTGGCTACGGACTGGTGTTATTCTGGCCATTACCTTATTAGCGGCGTTTGGTTAATATTGTTAGCCGGCCGCGGTGGCGAAGCGGTTCTAGGCGCTTCAGTCCGGAACCGCGCGACTGCTACGGTCGCAGGTTCGAATCCTGCCTCGGGTATGGAAGTGTGTGATGTTCTTAGGTTAGTTAGGTTTAAGTAGTTCTAATTTCTAGGGGACTGATGACTTCAGATGTTAAGTCCCATAGTGCTCAGAGCCATTTTTTAATACTGTTAAAGGTGAGCTGTTAGTTTGGTGCATCTTCATCTGGTGAAGTTACAGCGAGACTTCTTTCTGTCGTATTCTGGCTTGCGCTGCTGAGCAATGTGTTCCGACGTCGCGTGTCGAAATACTGACTTGTGCCCTGGTTGATTTACGTATGAACTGGAGTGCCTATGGGGACGTGTTTGCTTAAATTGTTGACGAAGTGTTTCACAATACCCTTACTTGAGTGTCTTTAAATGGCATTTCAGTTTGTTACTGAACTTATGTCATTTAAGGGACGCTCAAATTGTCACGCTAGTCAAGTAAAAGTTTAAGCCTACTGTGACACCACTGTTTACCTGTTGGATTAAAATTAATTCAATCTTAACCACAGCTAGGAATAATTCAAGGCTAATTGTAAGTGCCGTGTGTGTGTGTGTGTGTGTGTGTATGTGTTTTTTTATTTTTTTTTATTTTTTTTTACTCACTACTGTTGAGTATTAAACTGTTTTGTAAACCCCTTTGACGTCATTTCACGGTGTGGTTTTAGGAAGAGTTCTGTGGGTACTGTTGTTAACGGCTCCTGTTGCAACGGTGTTTCTGGCCCACACATCTGTCGCACGCCGGGGGTTTAGTGCAAACCGCCAACAGTGCGGTAACTTGCTATCAATCCTTTTCGAATCACCGTCTGGCCTACGACTATCGATGGATTTCTGTGGTAAAATTCAAATGGAGGCACTGTCTTGTTAACTTGTCTGAACTGAATGTGCTTGCCTCGTAAAACAGTTCATTATTGATTGGTTCAAAAAATGACTCTGAACACTATGGGACTTAACTTCTGAGGTCATCAGTGCCCTAGAACTCAGAACTACTTAAACCTAACATCACACACATCCATGCCCGCGGCAGCGGTCGCGCGGTTCCAGACTGTAGCGCCTAGAACCGCTCGGCCACTCCGGCCGGCTGTACTACTGATACTGAGCAGTTTAATCAGTGGTAGGGCACTCGTTATTCTGGACCAGACTGTACTTGCTGTACAATGCTGTCTTGGTAAACGGGTGTGCTACGTAAGACTATAACGCAAGGGCCATTGTGGGTAATATTTACCATTTAACTATGAGTTGGTTCTGTGAATCATTGTGGCACACAAGGTCACGTAAGACAGTGCTGTAGTGGGCAGATATTGCTACACGTCTGTGATATTATTTCCTGTAAGCCATTGTGCCCATTAGGTTATGGAAGGTTTAAATACAGTGACCAGTTTGGTAATTTTCTGTGTTTCGTAATAACATTTTACAAGCATTAAAATTCTGGGAAAGGTTTAGATGTCATATTTGCAGATTGTTTGTTACATAACTTGTTGATGATAATGTTAAATCAGCTGATGTACATTTAAATTGAACAAGTTATATGTCAATATGTTGTTACCAGTACCTTGCATGAATTTTCTTGCGTAATAAATTAAATTTTATATCCTATCCTCAATTTTTTGCTCAGCCTTCCACTCCAGCAGCCCCTGTATCCTGCTCCCAACCATATCAGTTATCATGGACCGGATCGACATGCATTGGCGGAATTATTTACTTAGATGCACCAGGCGCCACCGCTAAGACGTTTCTAATCCATCTATTGCTGGTGGGAAAATGTTTCTAATAAATCTATTACTGGTGGGAGTACGTGCTAAACAACCCGTGCACTTGCATATGTGTCATCCAGCACTGCAGCCAAACTTGTGGAAGGAGGACGAACTGCCTGTTCCGCCTACAACTACCGTTCAATATAGCCGAAGAACAAATCCCAGAATGTAAAATCCCAAGAGCATCTGGACGGGATGAACTTCTAAAACAAGCTAAAATTATCTTCTGGCACGATTGCGCAATGGCACATAAAATATCACTCGAATCCATGGACAGAACATTACAAGACTCGCGAGGAAACTGAAGTGGTGGGAGGACCTCTACTCATATTCTGAGGAGACTTTCGACAAACACTTCCAGTTATCCCCAAGTCAACGCCAGCAGACGAGCACAATGCATGTTTAAAAAAATCTCGTCTCTGGCCACACATACAAATACTGCGACTAACATAAACTATGAGGGTAAGGCAATTATTATCCGCAATTTAGTTATATTTTTGTTTATTTTGGTAGTACTGTAGTTTTACGTTGATGACGCGTGCTTTGTTTATTTGTTGTTAGATCTTTGCAATTTTCTAGCTGCTGGGTTAGTTTGGTTGTCGCTGCCGTGCCGTTAACAATGGCTGCTCCGCTGTCTATTTGCCCCAAAGAAGAACAACGTTCAGTGATCCGTTTTTTGTGGTCGGAAGGCGTATCACCGGCCGAAATTCACCGAAGACTTTCGGTACAGGACGGGAACAGTTTTTTGCCACAACGGAGTGTCTACGAAAGGATTTAAAAATTCCGAAATGGTCGCACATGTGTTACGCACGATGAAGGAGCCAGACGACCGTTCACGGCCACAAACGAAGAAACTATTGAGCGTTCACGTGAAATGATTCTCTTAGACAGACGATTAACTAATGACGAAGTGGCACGTCGTCTGCAAATTAGTCACGGGTCTGCGTACGAAATCATCCACAACAGACATGGGTTTCATAAAGTTTGTGAAGGTGGGTCCCAAAACAACTCACACAGTTGCATAAACAAACGCGCTTGGACATCTGCAAAAAACATTTGGATCGCTATGGTAACGAAGGGGACAACGTCTTAGACAGGATCATTACTGATGACGAAACACGGATCCATCATTATGAGCCGGAGAGTAAGCGGCAGAGTATGGAATGGAAACATCCAAATTCGCCGTGCAAGAAAAAGTTCAAGATCCAACCGTTCGAAGGAAAACTGATGCTTACGGTTTTTTGGGATGCACAAGGTCCGGTACTGGAGCATTATGGGGAAAGGGGCACAACAATAAACATAGTACGTTACAGTGAGATGCTTACTGCCAGGCTAAAGCCTGCAATTCGAAGCAAACGCCGAGGATTGCTGTCAAAAGGTGTTGTGCTGTTGCACGACAATGCCCGTACGCATACTGCTAACCACACTGCTGAAACGCTCCAGAAATTCAAATTTGAAGTACTGGATCATCCTCCATATAGTCCCAATCTTGCCCCTTCTATCACTTGTTTGGTCAACTCAAACAGGCATTAAGGGGCCGTCGATTTGCCTCGGACGAAGCAGTGAAAGAAGCGGTGCATTCCTGGCTCGCAGCTCAACCGAGAACCTTCTTTTATGAGGGTATCAGGAAGCTTGTACTACGATGAACGAAGTTCGTTGATACGCAAGGAGACTATGTCGAAAAATGATGTTCTTGCAAGTTTCCTATTTGATAACAATAAAATTTTATAACTACTTTGCGGATAATAATTGATTTACCCTCGTATGAGAGTTAAACTATCGAAAAACAACAGCATATTTTGTTCAACAACTTTTATAAATAGGTGAAGACACATATCCTACTGGCCAGACGACCGGCCTCATTAAACTCAACAGTGATTTCTGCAACATAGCCACTGCTGAAAACGAACTCATCGACCAAATTTATCCAAACGTTGCTCACAAGTATACCAATCCGGACTGGCTATTTAAAAGGGCAATTTTGGCAGATAAAAATAATATTACCGACGATTTCAACTTTAATATTCAGAAGAAAATTCCCGGCTAGTTAGAAATACAAATTGATCGACACGATGGTAAACGTTGAAAAAAGTGTGAACCCCCCTACAGAACTTCTAAACTCTTTGCAAGTACCAGGAATACCATTACACTGCCTTCGACTTGAAGCTGGGTTTCCGATCATACCACTCAGAAATCTCAACTCACCAAAACTATGCAATAGAATAAGGATGATCGTCAAACAGCTATCGAATAACATCATCGATCTCTACTGAACTGCTATTCCAATTTAAAGACTCCTAACCAATTAGCCTACAGTTTTACAATCAACAAAGCGCAAGGACAAACTTTAAAATATTGCGGCATCAATCTCAAGGACTCCTGCTTCTCTCGTGGTCAGCTATACGTAGCTTGCTCTTGAATAGGAAATTCGTAAAATTTATTCATGTATAACCCGGATAACAATATCAAAAACGTTGTTCGTAAACAAGTATTGTAAATAGTTAGAATATGTTTTCAATCAATTTTTTTTGTCTCTCGTACTTTAAACTTTATCCTTTCATTCTAATTGCTACACAATCTCGTATCAACTCGTACCACAGCTCGTTCTTAATAAAGGACGTAAATACCAGATATCATATGAGGCAAGACCAAAAAAATAAGAAGAATTTTCGAAGAGAAAACTTCATAAATGAGACTGCATATGAGAACATGGGAATCTCCATATTTTATATGTAAGAATAATTTTGGGTTTTTCAAACAGTGTTGGCAACATTATTGCTTCTAAACATGAATCTTCGTATATTCTGACTGCTATGCCGCAGTTCCAAAGACGTGGATAATTTGTTATCATATTTAGAGAGTTCCGCTAGAGAGTCTTCAGGATAAACCTGTATTATGCCTAGCATGGTAATTGCACTACTAAATTCTTTCAACAGGTTAATAAGTGCATACATTGTCAAACCAACCATGGCAACAAGGTTGAAGGAATCTGATGTGGGGTAAAGGACAAAGAGGAGACTGATTCTTCAGACATATGGCCACATCGCAAGTCTCTCGCTCTGAACGCAACCAAGGAACTAGGACCGACTTTCTCCTGTGCTGCGACCCTCGACTCTACAGAAATATGCATTTAGTTGCCAACACCTGTGGCTGACAGTCACGAAGGACATGGGGTCTCAGTAAATCTAAACGAATATCGTCTATTTCAGGGGCCTTGTTTCGAGTTAGGTCTTTTAGTGTTTTGTGAAATTCTTCTCGCAGTATCGTATCTCCTATCTCATCTTCATTTACTTCTTCTTGTTTTTCTACAATAACGGGTTAAATATCATTCTCCTTGCATATTCCTTCTACATATTCCTCCCACCGTTCAGCGTTCCCTTCTTTGGTCAGTACTGGTTCACCACCTGGCTGTAACTTGACAAGAGTTTCACCGTTGACATCTCGTGCTCCGAACTTGACTGCTTGTGGAATATCCTTCGCACTCTGCGCTTCGAGAAGCCAAGACAATCCATGGACCTCTGTTGTATTTTTAGTTTGTCTTTTTAAATTATACAAGGCCTGCTCGTAATAATTACCAACTATTCTAGCCCAAATGTGTAGGGGAAATCTTTGTTGGTTTAGTGTAACAGGAATAAAGAGTATATTCTCAAAGTCCTAGATGTGTTTACTCTAAGTGATAAAACAAACGGTAAGTGTAAAATAGGCCTCATCCGTAAGTAAAGTATATGTTGAAGGCAACAGCGTCAGCATTTTATGAAGAAACTACTGCACAAATTCCATATGACGAGTGAAATGTGCTGAGCTCACATATCACCTTCTACTGCCAAAATGACCGGAACGAAGAAGGACTGTTTTTCAAACGGATCGAAAAAGTGCAGCAAGATACTGTGGACTGGATGTCTTACGTTATAGAAGCTGCTCTCGCATATACGAGTGGCTCGTTCGTTTTTTCTCGAGAAGCCCTCCTACATAATGAGCTTGAAGAGCTCATACGATCTATGAACCACGTTTGATGCAGGATCTCACGTATAGCAACTCATAAGGCGCACAGAAGGCTTCTGTGCTGAACAACCGACAATATGTCGGATATCGAGTGTTACACACGGTAACCAATGCGTCCGTTATGCTGTTATCTCATAAACGACTTATTAAAAAGGATGTCTTTCTTAACCAAAAAAGTCCCCTTTTTGTAGTCTTTCAAAGTTTGCAGGTGAGATCATAAACGTCATTTATTATGACTGTTGAGAGACCGCTTTCTACTGACTGCTTGCCATAGAATCGACTCAGCATACCTCTATCGATCCGAACCTCCATCGTCAGTAACTAAAAACTTCAGCGACCTCGCACGCGCGAGCGTTCTGGAATCCAGCTTCTTGGCAAAATCTAGCAAACGAAAAGTTCATTATGCTTCCAGTGTACGCTGGTAACAGTCGTATGAGTCCTTGAACAATGTCTAGAAAGCGAACTGGTCCTCGTGAACGCCTGTAGCATATAGCGCATTGGAGAGAGTTGCTTTCAGGAATGGCAAGTGTTTTATATTTTTTATTTAGATGCCTTAAGCGGGCAAGAACGCGCGAAGAAATCCGTGTAGGCGTACCTCACTAGATGAAATCACAAAAGTCTTCTTCTTCTCGTGTTGTAATAATAGCATGTTTGTCTTAGATTCTTCAATATCTTCTTCTCGATCTTCTGATTCTAAAGAGTTTTTATAACCTCTTCCAAGTCGCTTTCGTGATCTTCCTCTTTGGCCTCTTCCAGATGACGTACGTTCACTAATCTTGTTTGCGTTCTTCCAGCACCCATCCTAAGAACACGTCCAAGTCAGACAATTCTTCCATTTTTTTATTGGTCTTACAGCCAGCTCCTTGTAGTCTCAATGCACTATTAGTATCTTGCAGTGTCCTATAGATATTTCCTAGCACACTGTTTTCAAATATTGTGCTATTTCATTGCCACCATGGAGTCCAGTAACTTCTTAAACGTATGAAAGCATCTGTTACCACTTAAGGTCCGTGGTTGCGTTTCATTTGATACGCAATTGGATCTAGTAACAATAGTTCCCAGACATTCAAAGTTCTGCGCATGTTCAAAACTGAAGCCTGCTGCTAATAATTTATCCATCTTGTTATTTTCCTTCCTGGTGAGCATCATGTACTTGGACTTTTCATTGAGAGTAAGGCCTCTATGGTGTGTGGCTTTCTTTAGCTCGCTCACTATCTTTTGCAGTGAGTCTCTTGGTTTGCTGCCAGTTACTACGTCATCGCCAAACGCCCCTACACTTTGTAGCTATAGAATCAGACACTTGAAGTTTTAAGGTTGAAAAGCATTGTAGAAAATGCTCTCTTCCAGCCGCCAAGCCAGATATTAAAGAATTAAAAATAAACGATATTAATCAGTTATTTCGGCAGAAACTAGCCGAGTTGGATGTAACTTGTCTTTCAGGAACCAGACAGGATAAACATAAGTCTACGTTACATGTGTGAAGATCATTTACAGCGGGGAAAAGGGTTATATCCGTCAGGAATAATTGATTAAGTAGCACTCAAGAGGCAGCAAAAGGCTGCCAAATAACTGTGCCGTGTTTTTCTTGGAAAATCTGGTACTACAGAAGCGAAGAGTAGGGATTTTTTTATGAACTTGTCACATGAAACAGCGAGAAATAGTTCGCTGACTCTAGACTTAATCCGAGCTACTTCGCCTAGCGCCGTTCAAGGACACCACTTATCAGTATGCTTTTGTAGCTCGACGTTATCCGCAACTCCAAAACAACTGGACACGCTTAGTAAAGACTCTGAGCGAACAACCGGATGCTTTTAAAGTACTGCGCTTAGAGACACGGCCATGAAATAATCACCAAATTCCACATCTCAACGATCTATTTTACTGCGACGAAAACTTTGCAAGTTTACATCTCTTCTCTTTACTCCTACATTAATCTAACACTTGGTGGCTTCACAGAACGCTCCACAAAACTGCCTACTCCACCATCTTTCGCTCACAGACAGCTACATACAACAACTGTGCTCTAAGCGCTCTCTTACTGCAGCACTACAATCTCACACCAGAAGCAATATCTTTGGCTCTGCGGTCGTGCCCAGTCAGCGAACTGCTTTATAAAGCCTATCAGAGACATACATCGTTTACAGGATACGAGTTTCATTTTACTTTACATTAATATTATTATCATATTCGGTGCTGCATACAACTGTACGCAGTAGACTCCTTTCAATATGAACGAAGTAGCGGATAACGTGGGAAGTTCCACGAAGCTTTTCGCGTATTGTGCTGTTATATACAGAGAAGTCGGAAGGCTAGAAAACTGTAACGAAATGCAGGAATACCCACAGAGGACCGTTGCTGGTCGAAGGAATTGGCGGTTGACCCTCAATATTAACAAATGCAACGTATGTTGTATAAAGCAGAAAGATCTATTATTATATGATAACACGATTGCAGAATAGCCACTGGAAGCAGAAGAATACTCAGGAAGTGCAATACACACGCGAAGCAATGAGCCTACAAAATCCTTGTTCGACGAGTACTTGAACCAGCGGATAAAATACTCCTGACGGAGCACAGAAAAAGCCAAGCCCACTCTGACAGAGAAGTGGGGAATCAGCTGTCTCAGTCCTCATTCCGCCTTCCTTACCAAACATTTTGGCATGCGAACATATTAACGCTCTTAACACACAACGTTCTAAATCCTTTCACCCAGTCTGTCTTTGTACTGAGCCTTCACACTCACGAGGAGAATACGGCATGTGCCATAACCCGATTCTAGCTCATACAGAGGCTTGTGGAGTATATACAGGGTGACAATTACTGAAGTATAAGAAGAAAAAGTAAATTAGTTGCAAACTGCGGAGTGCACTCACTTTATTCAACATATAAACGTCATTACAGATATAAGGATTTAGGTTATGACATGTTCGATATGCCTGCCATCATTGGCGATGATGTGGCGCAGACGAATAGCAAAATTCTGCCTGACCCTCTGAACTGTCGGAATATCGATGCTGTCGATGAACTCCTAAATGGTTGTTTTCAGTTCAGAAATGGTTTTGGGGTTATTTCTGTACACTTTATCTTTAATATAGACTCACAAAAATGAGTTGCATGTGTTCTGATCCGGAGAATATGGCGGCCAGTCGATGCCCATGCCAGTGGCCTCTAGGTATCCCAGAGGCAGAATGCGGTTCCCAAAGTGCTCCTCCGGGACATCAAACACTCTCCTGCTTAGATGGAGTCGAGCTCCGTCTTGTATGAACCACATCTTGAAGAAATCAGGGCCACTGAATACTGGGGATGAAATCATCTTCCAAAACCTTGACGAGCCGATCGGTAGTCGCCGTGCCATCAAGAAATATCGCACTGATTATTCTGTGACTTGACACTGCACACCACACAGCCACACACTGATAGTGAAGAGACTTCTGGATCGCGAAATGCGGATTCTCAGTGCCTTAAATGCGCCAATTTTGCTTTTTTACAAACCCATACAAATGAAAGAGGGCTTCGTTACTAACCCAAAGTGCATGCGCATGTAATTCCCATCATGCTCTGTGGCCAACCGAGCAGTTTGAACGTCCTAACGCAATCCGTTCAGAAGTTATGACGATTTTATTTCATGTAGTTCAATAATTGTCACTCTGTATTTAGATTTAGAAGTTACAATATTTAAACATAAATACTCTGTAAAAATACTACGTATTGTTTTTGAAAAGTTTATAAATCTCATACAAACACCTTGTTGTAACAGTTCATGGGATTATGAAACAGGGTCAGTTGAAGGTAAAAAAAAGGTGGCAGACTTAAATTCTTTGGTAGGTCGCAGGCAATCTATGTAAGAGATTGCTTACCAGATACTTGTGCGATCTGTGCTAGGATACTGTTCACATGTGTTGGGCCCATTACAAATGGGACTAACTAGGGATATAGAACTAAGCAAAGCAGGGTAATATGAATGGTCACAGGTTTGTTTGACCCGTAGACCACACAGAGTAAGCTGGCTTGCGGAGTATAGATGTATAACAGGGTGTATCACAACTATTGGCATAAACGCATGGAGTTGAAACTACACGATACTAGAAACAAAAAAGTCCTTTAAAAAGAGATATTGCATGGGGGCTTAATTAAACAGACTGCAAATAATTTTAATTTTTGTAGCTGACTGTCCGGTTACGCAATCTCGTAAGCGGTTGGCCCTGACTAGTATTACTCCGCAATCCGACTGCATAGAATAACAACAAAGAATGAAAGAAAATTTCCGTTAACACAATTAATTAAGTCCCCAGCAACTATAAAACCTACGAAACCAAAGCACAAGTGTACCTGTTCTGTGTGTGGAAGTGTGATTCAACGTACACATCTGGCACGGTTCTTCCTCAATACGACAAGACATTTACCATGAAGAAATTAAAAAAATAAACATAAATACTATAATTGCACATCGAAACCAGAAATACAGTCTAATACAAGAACAAGAGCCAAATGCTTTGTTGACTGAACCTGTGATCAAGGGGCATTATTGTTTAACACATTTGAAATAAAAAAATAAGAAAATTTTCTTTTACCTTTATATATCTTGACGAAAAGTACTCTGATCATTACAATATCTCCATTCGAACAGCAACTGGTGTCTAGCCCATCAAAACATCTGCACACAACATGGCCTCAAATATTACAGGTATCAACATCCTCTCTCCAAAGCACTAACTACCACCACATCTCAACAACGACCGACTACTGCTACATCTCAATAGCACTCTCCACCACGACCTCTCGACAAGAACTGCCAGTGGAGGCGGCTGAATAATACTCTTTGGCGCAATCTCTGGCGCTGTGGCTCAGTGTAGCCACCTTTCATATGCCCCTCCTCCACGGGCCAGAATTTGATGGTATTTTTGCCAGCATTGGTGGTGAAAATACCACCAAATTCGTACCAAAAAAATACAGACAAAAATAAAAGATAATATTAATATGTAAATATCACATAACTAGATAAGATTTTGGCTTTGCACTGACCTTTCAATAACCTAACATATAAAATACAGTAAGGAATACAAATTCTTTCATACATGTGACTTTACATAATAGTTTACACAAGTATTGTGTGGTTAAACAATTCAATCAATAGCGTCAGCAATGACGAATATGTGCAGGTAAGAGTCTCATAACATTTCACAAATCGTAATACACAAAAAATCAGTTTATACAAATATTCACATAAATGCTTTCCATAGTTCAAGAAACAAGTAGTTGACAGTTCCAGCAGTAGCACCCAGCAATGGTCAACAGGTGCAAACACAAATGAGTGACATTATTTCAGTAGAAGCAGTTCCATCAGTGGCACCCAGCAATGTTGAACAGGTGCAGACAGCAACAAGTGACATCATTTCAATAGAAGCAGTTCCATCAGTGACACCCAGTAATGTTGAACAGGTGCAGACAGCAACAAGTGACCTCATTTCAGTAGAAGCAGTTCCATCAGTGGCACCCAGTAATGTTGAACAGGTGCAGACACCAACAAGTGACATTATCTCAGTAGAAGCAGTCCATCAGTAGCACCCAGCAATGTTGAACAGGTGCAGACACCAACAAGTGACATCATTTCAGTAGAAGCAGTCCATCAGTGGCACCCAGTAATGTTGAGCAGGTGCAGACACCAACAAGTGACATTATTTCAATAGATGCAGTCCATCAGTGGCACCCAGTAATGTTGAACAGGTGCAGACACCAACAAGTGACATTATTTCAGTAGAAGCAGTCCATCAGTGGCACCCAGCAATGTTGAGCAGGTGCAGACAGCAACAAGTGACATTATCTCAGTAGAAGCAGTCCATCAGTAGCACCCAGCAATGTTGAACAGGTGCAGACACCAACAAGTGACATCATTTCAGTAGAAGCAGTCCATCAGTGGCACCCAGTAATGTTGAGCAGGTGCAGACACCAACAAGTGACATTATTTCAATAGATGCAGTCCATCAGTGGCACCCAGTAATGTTGAACAGGTGCAGACACCAACAAGTGACATTATTTCAGTAGAAGCAGTCCATCAGTGGCACCCAGCAATGTTGAGCAGGTGCAGACAGCAACAAGTGATATCATTTCAGTTGAAGCAGTTCCATCAGTGGCACCCAGCAATGTTGAGCAGGTGCCGACACCAACAAGTGACATTATTTCAGTAGAAGCAGTTCCAACAGTGGCACCCAGCAATGTTGAGCAGGTGCAGACACCAACAAGAGACATTATTTCAGTAGAAGCAGTTCCATCAGTGGCACCCAGCATTGTTGAACAGGTGCTGACACCAACAAGTGACATCTTTTCAGTAGAAGCAGTCCATCAGTGGCACCCAGTAATGTTGAGCAGGTGCAGACACCAACAAGTGACATTATGTGAGTAGAAGCAATTCCATCAGTGACACCCAGCAATGTTGAACAGGTGCAGACAGCAGTCCATAATATTCACTATCACTAATCACACAGTTCATCAGCAGAAATTAAACATTTCTAAGTGGCACACATCAATGTTGAACAAGTGCAGGTATGAACAACAGTTTGAATACACACACAATTGCTTTTACAAAATTATTATCAATGCTCTTACACTAAACATACAAATTATAATAAACACACAAATGATATCAGATAATTGTCATATTAACTATTACAATACACAAATATCAGTAAACCTATAATATTTATGGGTGTCAGTGCAAGCCACAACAAACAAGTAAAATAATATTTAGGAGATAGGTCGATACCAATTATTTGGGATTAGGAAAGGAAAACACACAAAACACACTCACTCATCTTTTATCCACATTTAAGTACTACTGTGTAATTGAATAGTGTTAACTGTGTAAATGCACTTCTGTCCAAAATTTTATGTTCAACTTGTGTATCAAGTAGTAGTGGCAGCAATGTATAACAGTCAATAATAGTTAGTCAATGTCGTAGTCATCATGTCAAGACCAATGTTTGCCAAGCCAAATCAAAATGTACGGTTGCTGAACAACTGTCAGTGTGCCAAGATATGCAATTACTTCCTCTCTCAAAAAATATATATATATTGCTTATTGATTTAACAAAGTGTCTGTGTAGACAATCTTCTTTCCACTTGAGTGTTCTAGTCTGCTATCTTCATCCTCCTTGTTCCATATAGACCAACAAACAAAACAAAAATGCTCCTCACTTACTTCATCTCTTATCCACCAAAATTCCAATAATCATTATCATCACATAAGCTTAATACTTCAATAATACCTCTTACGTCGATACATATAAACCTTATCATCAATATCATTTAACTTACCTCTTGTCCACCAAAACTCCAATAATCATCAACTTCACACAATCTCAATACCTCAATAATACCTCTTCAATACGTCGATACATATAAACCTTATCACCAATATCATTTCACTTCCATAACAATTCTTTCCTCTAGTCAGTCTCCTCGAACAAGTACAGATAAAATCCTAGTGCAAACTTCAATTCATCATCCCATACAATCCGAAGACACAATGTCCACACACAACCTCTGTGTAGTCCACCTGAGCCAAATCTTCTACTCATTATGAATTATAAAATACATTTTGGTTACCTTGTCCATCATAAAATAAAAGAAATGCATACATGACCTCTAACAGCCTTCAGTTTGAATAACTTTCAGTAAGTAAGTACGAGTACGGAGTGTGTATGATAGTAATATTTCACAGTGTGTACACCACTTCAAGAATCATGGCAAAACAGAAGCAAACATGTGGAGTATTTCTTGTGTCAAGTGTCACTTACTATTTCAATTGCTCACGAAGAATGCAGTGTAATAACTGTCAATGGTCTAAACCTAGTGTTGGTGTGTCATGTCGTTAGCTTCCTTCCTAGTAACATAAATTTATACAGCTTCCATAAAACCTGCCGCTCATTTGACTTCAATGAAGTTTCTTGTACCAATGTCGTTCGTCGAATTATAGCAGTTCATTTTCTTATCTTAAAAATATAAGGCACTGAGCGTAAGCAAAACATGCAATAGCGAGTAAATATACCAGTGGAGAACAGAATGTCAACAAGTGGATGCAGCACAATCCCTACAACGAGGCTCTGCCAAGCGAATAATCTATAATTAATACCATAGTGTGACCTAAACTCCATGTTTGTACACAGTTTATCAGCATTTCTATATACCAAATTAAAGAGTAGTTATGACAACAAAACAGAAATATGTACATATGCAATCCATACGCAAAGCAGCAAATATATATCTTACATAATAAACAGGTCATTAGCATCATATCAGCATAAGCAAATAAATGTTCATATGTAATCTTAATAAGTAAACATGAAGGCGCAAGCAGATAAATCACAAAGTATAACTTACATACATAACCGTATCGGCGCAACTAATCAGGTTACAATTATAATTTAAATAAATAAGCACAACAGGCACATGATAAAAAAAATGTGACAGTGAAAAAGCATAGCAGCCAAGCGATGCATAATATACACAAGTAACAACCCTGTTCATTAATCAGTCATTGTTAATATCAGTTAACACGAAGTAAGAATCACGTAATCGCGAGCAGCAAATTACGTCTAAAGTACGTACCAAGTGGAAATATGTTACCTGAAAAATAAACTCAATTAATAGTTACCTATTTAGTTTATTAGTTTCTTCTTCGAAATTACATTCTTCCTGAAAATTTCTCGATAGCAAGTCCTCTTAACGTCGGACACACACAGAATTTACCTGAAGTTCTTAAATATTTTATACAACCGTATCCTGAAAAATACTGAACGTTAATAACATAATTTATCAAGTCACTATAGCCTTATACTGAATTTATTCGGAGAAATTAGACTGTGTATTTGTTTACGGTTGTCAGTGCAATCGCACTGAGCGCTCGATCAGCTGTAGGTACGCGTGACGTAGGCAGTAATTGTTTGCGGTCAACGACTGCCTTGTGCGGCGCGCAGACTTGACTGTTGCTTTGAGTATGTGCCGCCGCCGGAACACGGCGCGGTATCCTTGCATTCTCCGTGTGTTTACGTATAACTGTTAGTCATAAATTGGTAGTGGCCGCAGAAGACAACACAGCTGATGGACAGAAGCATTAGTTCGCGCAGCTGACCAAAATATGTGAAATTCCTGTTCCTCAAATTAAAGGACTGTAGTAGCAGTATTGAAATATAAAGGGTAAAAACATTTATTTGTGTTTTGTGAGTGTCATAAACTGGTAGTGGCAGCAGAAGAGAACACAGCTGATGGACAGAAGCATTAGTTCGCGCAGACTTGACTGTTGCCTTGAGTATGTGCCGCCGCCGGAACACGGCGCGGTATCCTTGCATTCTCCGCGTGTTTACGTGTAACTGTCAGTTTCTCAAAAGTATGTCATTCCACAAAAATTTTAACGTTCGATATTTGATGTATTCCCTTAGAGCGCCGAGATTTAAGAGTTTCTACTTCGACAGTGTTATCATGAATGATTTAGCGAACCCTATATGGACCGTTATAAAGCAGAAAAAATTTGCGACACAAGCCTTTTCCTTTGTGAGACAAACGGTGAGACTTAATTAACACCTTTTGACCAACTGACAAGATTTTTGAACGACCAGGACGTTTAGCTGAATTCTCTCTTCTAGCAGCCGCAGATGCAATATTTTGCATAGCCAGGTTCATAACTTCAGAATGCCGCAGTTTCCGTGTAGGCGGAAAAGGAACGATTTCAGAAATGCGATTTGTCGGTGCTTTATTTTTTAATATCAATATAGGCGGTAAAGAAGTTGAATCATTAGGGAGTTCATTCAGAATGTTTTGAAAAATATGAAGATACTGATCCCAAGTTCTGTGATTCTGATGACAATAAAGTCGACACAATTTATTGATTTCCTTCATCCATCTCTCTGAAGCGTTCGATTGAGGGTGAAAAAGTTAAATGAAAATTGGTTTAATTTTACGACGCCGTAGAGTACGAAGCCAAATTTTAGAGCGAAACTGTGATCCATTATCTGATATAACCTTATCAACATGACCCACTTCTTTAAGAAAATGTTTGATGAAGGTGTGGGGCGGCTGGTTAGAAAAATATGTTGCTAGTTATATAATTATGTTTGTAGAAACACTTCCCGGCCGATGCACCACATGTGGGGCGGCGGGTGGAATTATTGTTGTTAAAAATGTTCCTATTATTTATGCTGTTGTTTATGCTGTCTTTCGCCGTTCTCAACACTGGCTCTCTAACTACAATATTGGCTACCAGAAAGTGAGTAGCAAAACGTGAAGCCTGTAATTAGAATTACTAGTGCCCACTTCATGTGAGAATACACTTATAGTTACAGCTTATAGCTCTGAGGAATTAGAAGACTGTCCGGGATTTATAATCAAAAACGATTTTCTAAAAAAAACGTTCTGTATTCTGAAAGTCACAGATGAAAACAGAAGAATCCACACAATCTAACTAACAGAGCAGTTCAGAGTCTAATGCACTGATGCAACTACACTCCTGGAAATGGAAAAAAGAACACATTGACACCGGTGTGCCAGACCCACCATACTTGCTCCGGACACTGCGAGAGGGCTGTACAAGCAATGATCACACGCACGGCACAGCGGACACACCAGGAACCACGGTGTTGGCCGTCGAATGGCGCTAGCTGCGCAGCATTTGTGCACCGCCGCCGTCAGTGTCAGCCAGTTTGCCGTGGCATACGGAGCTCCATCGCAGTCTTTAACACTGGTAGCATGCCGCGACAGCGTGGACGTGAACCGTATGTGCAGTTGACGGACTTTGAGCGAGGGCGTATAGTGGGCATGCGGGAGGCCGGGTGGACGTACCGCCGAATTGCTCAACACGTGGGGCGTGAGGTCTCCACAGTACATCGATGTTGTCGCCAGTGGTCGGCGGAAGGTGCACGTGCCCGTCGACCTGGGACCGGACCGCAGCGACGCACGGATGCACGCCAAGACCGTAGGATCCTACGCAGTGCCGTAGGGGACCGCACCGCCACTTCCCAGCAAATTAGGGACACTGTTGCTCCTGGGGTATCGGCGAGGACCATTCGCAACCGTCTCCATGAAGCTGGGCTACGGTCCCGCACACCGTTGGGCCGTCTTCCGCTCACGCCCCAACATCGTGCAGCCCGCCTCCAGTGGTGTCGCGACAGGCGTGAATCGAGGGACGAATGGAGACGTGTCGTCTTCAGCGATGAGAGTCGCTTCTGCCTTGGTGCCAATGGTGGTCGTATGCGTGTTTGGCGCCGTGCAGGTGAGCGCCACAATCAGGACTGCATACGACCGAGGCACACAGGGCCAACACCCGGCATCATGAGGTGGGGAGCGATCTCCTACACTGGCCGTACACCACTGGTGATCGTCGAGGGGACACTGAATAGTACACGGTACATCCATACCGTCATCGAACCCATCGTTCTACCATTCCTAGACCGGCAAGGGAACTTGCTGTTCCAACAGGACAATGCACGTCCGCATGTACCCCGTGCCACCCAACGTGCTCTAGAAGGTGTAAGTCAACTACCCTGGCCAGCAAGGTCTCCGGATCTGTCCCCCATTGAGCATGTTTGGGACTGGATGAAGCGTCGTTTCACGCGGTCTGCACGTCCAGCGAGAGAATTAATTTAATTACACTGCACGCAGTAGACGAGCTCTGAACTGGCCCTTTGGAGATACGCTATCGCTATAGTTTTACAGGTATTCAAATGAAACTTCTCACATCTTCATAGTTATAGCGGATCTCCAACCTACTTAAATGTAAACATCCTAGCCTTATTTATTAGCCTACTTAATCTATCTTGCTTCCTTAAGTTTTAAGACGAAAACCAGAAAATCATGAATTTCCACTAAAATTTTAATTTGTGAAATCCAAAGTACTGTTTTTATTAAATAATTATGAAAAATGAATCTAATTATAAATTTTCAATTCTCTAGCTCTTTTCTGTTGCGCCAATGATTTTTACAGAAAAACGTCCAAATTTCGAAAATGGCTAAAGTTATCGAACTGATATTCAACACATGTTGTTTTAGTATTACTCCTGACATGCTAGAAATGTTTTAGGTTATTTTCTTGATTTTTAAAGTATTGCGCAACATTTATGACGTCAGAGCTAGTTACAGCGGACTGGGCTGGCACACAATGCAAAGACTGATGTGAATTTACTATGGCGTGAGTAGGCTGCTTCCCTACAAAGGCATTAGATACTGACGAGCTGTTGCTTTGCGTAAGGGTGTAAAACACACATATTTTGATGTCAATTCCACTGCTACCAAAATGTACGCAAAACCATTAGTAGAACGAACCACTGGAGCGAACAAATCGACTGCAGCCATCTCCTTTAATTTCGCTGGAATGATAGGAAACAACGGTGCTCTTTGAGAAATAATTGGCGGTTTATCCTTTTGACATAATTTGCATTTGGCAAGAACAGATCGAATACGTTTTTCCATATTACTGAAGTAGCAATTTTGTCGTAATTTATGAAAACATTTTCTGGGACCAAAGTGCGCATAACTGAAATGTATATACCAAATCAATTTATTGGCCCACTCATCAGGAATACAAACTAACCAAACGACCGATTTTCGTTTAAAAAGAACTTTCCAGATAGATTGCAAAAACGAGGTGTGGCCAAACTGTCCAATCTAACAAAGTGTCTAAGAAAATTACAGACACCAAGGAAACTACGAACATCACGTTTTGTGGTAGGAACAGCATAATTACGAATAGCATCTAGTTTCTCTGGATCACGAAGACTACCTTCTGTAGAAATAATATGACCAAGAAATTTCACCTGAGAACGACCAAATTCAGATTTTTCCAAGTTCACTGTAATGCCAACTCTTGCAAAAATACGTAATAATGAATCCAAAATTTTGTTATGCTCGCTCCAAGAACGTTTAGCAATAAGAATATCGTCAACATATGAAGTAATATTTTCACGAAGATAAACAGGTAAAATTTCGTTTAAACTACGAATGAATGCTGCTGAAGGTACAGTAAGTCCAAACGGTAATTTCCGAAACTGATAACAGTTACCAAAGGCTAAAAAGGCAGTGTATTTTCTACAATCAGGGTGGAGTTCTATTTGCCAAAAACTTGCGCGCATATCAATCGTGGATAAAACTTTAATTCCATGGAAATGTTGGAGAAGTTCATCTAAATTTTGTGGACGGTCAGTTCCAGGAATGATGATATTATTTATCTGTCTGGAATCCAGAACCAAACGAATTGATCCATCCTTTTTAAGAATGACATGTAATGGGCTGGTATAAGGACTGACTGCAGGCTCAATAATGCCTTGATCTAACATGTATTGAAGTTCACTCTTAACCTTGTCTCTGTACGCCAAAGGAATAGCGTACGTTTTCCCGCGAAATGGTGTGTGTTCTTTTACTTTAAATAAATATTGTAAGCCTTGTATAGTTCCTGTGTGATGACTAAATACTGTAGCATGTGAAGTCAAAATTTGGTGCAGTTCTTCTCTTGCAACGTCATCTTGCACTTCAGCTTTCTTAACCTTTTCATTAATTAATTCTTCGCTATTAATTATATCATCCACCGCGTCTCTGTATCTATTGTCGTTGTCATGAATGAACACATTGTCGTCATAATGCTCAACGAAAACATCAGGCCGGCCGAAGTGGCAGTCGGCTCTCAGCCGTGGCAGCGTGCGGACGGCCCCGCGCGCCGTCCAGTGCTCCGCTGCAGGCGTTGTTTACTTCCGCGTCGTAGCTTTAAGGCTTGTGTCCGTCCACCGTGAACATGTCGAGCGCTTACCGCCGTGCGACCCTTAAAGTTTCCTTCCCAGCTGAACATGCGCGACCTCGTGCACATGAAGTTGAAACGTTCATACGTGAAGAAGTTCGTTTAGATCCTAACCACGTTATCGGAATCCATTTTTCGATCACGAGTAGTGTCGTTCATATTAAAATGACAAACACCGAGGTGTGTGAAGATGTTATTCGCCGCCATGCCAATGGACTTAAGTTCAAATACTCTGATGGTCACGTCGAAGCTGTAACACTTAAACTCGCAGAGTACGGTCAACGCACGATTAGGGTGTTTGAACTACCTTTTGAAGTGCCGAAGGACGAAGTTGTCTCTGCGTTACAACCATACGGTAACGTCATCGGTTACGTAGAGGAAAAATGGCAAACCTTCACGACCTACCATGTCCTTAATGGTGTGCGTCAGGTCAAAATTGAACTGCAAAAACATATTCCATCATACCTGACCATTGGCGGGGTGCGAGCCATTGTCATGTACGACGGCCAACCCCGAACATTTGCGGGTTGTGGACAAGAAGGCCACGTCCGATCCGCCTGCATGCGACGCCGCCTGATCCAGACGCCGGTCGGCGAGGAAGCGTCCCCAGCAGTGATGACTCAGATCCCTGTCACATACGCTAAGGTTGCCCAGGAAGGTAGCACGTCTACACAGAGTCTTCCTGCTCCGTTGACGTCGTCTGATCAGGTAGATGCAACCGCTCCTGAGATTCCTTCTGAGGTGCCCCAGACGCCAGATCCTAACCTGCCGAATCATCGCAGCACTCTGACTGAAAATGCTACTGAGATGGATGTTGATCCGGGAGTGGTACCTACTTCTGCTTTCCTTCAGACTGGTCCAGAGTCAGACGAAAGCCACCCGCAATCGGACTCTGAACGACATGTTAGAAAACAAGGGTCGACACGAAAGAGAAAGAAACGTAGCCGTACACCCCATGATGAATCCATTCTACGGATGGATACCAGGGATGCAGACCCGAAGATGGACGACAAACTGCTCTTTGATGACCAAAAGTCTGATGCGAAAGACCCGCCACAGGCGACCACTGGCAACGAACACCCCTCCTTACTGACGCCGTCGCCCCCACAGGTCGACGTTGAAGAGAGCCTATCCGATGAGACGAAAACTACGTCTCCTCTCCACGTGGATGACGTGCACAGCCGATGCCCTACCGCAGCATCAGTCTGCTGGGCAGACGACGTGGAGATCGAAGGGACTGGGGTGGACGCTGCTGATGATGGGGCACCCCCATCGGTTGCGCCCGCGCCCGCAAACTCTCCACAATAGCAGCCTCTTCAGCGGACCGGCAAGATCGACGACCTCTCGCTCCTGAAGAAGAAGCCCCACCTGTGCCTGTGGGACTCCAACACCAGCATTATCGTGTCGCAACGATTAACCTCGCGACCATTCGTGCGCCCCACAAACTAGCGCTGCTCCGCGATATGATTTATGATGCGGACATAGATATTGCGCTTTTTCAGGAAGTGCATGTCGCCGATTTTTCACCACCACATGGCTTCATGGTGCATCTTTCTCCCGCTTCGGACACCGGTAGTGGTGTTGCCATCATCTTACGCGAAGGTCTTCCTGCCGAAGATGTCCTATACCTCCCCAGCGGCAGAGGTATGGCCCTTACTCTCTTTGGTGTACGCATCGTCAACATTTATGCGCCGTCGGGCTCCAGCTACCGTCGTGAACGCAATGCCTTCTTCGCGAATGAAGTCACACCCCTTTTTATGGGACCACACGATGACTGGGTCATGGGTGGAGACTTCAACTGCACCCAGCGACCTCAGGATCAATTGCCGCGTCACTCACCATGCGCAGCTCTGGAAACAGTCGTCACGCGGTTACAATTTGTCGACACGTGGAGACATGTTCACGGTGATCTTTTGGGCTTTACCTACTACACTGCGCACTCCTCTAGCCGACTGGATCGCATCTACATCTCGCGATCCCTAATTCAACACACTCGACAGGCTGAAATCTGGCCTGTTGCTTTCTCAGACCATGAGGCTTACTTCTGTGATGTTGTTCTCACAAGACAGGCAGTATGGCACGGACGTGGTTTATGGAAACTGAACACGGCACTTCTTAATTCACCTGACTGTCGACTTCTAATAGAAGACACTTGGATTACATGTAATAGACGCCGACCCACATATCCGTCTACCATATCCTGGTGGATCCAGTGTGCAAAACCTGCTCTTCGAAAAACTTTGATCCGGTATGGCAAAGATGTTGTCGCCTGGAGGAAGAGCACTATGGACTTTTACTACAGGATCCTACGAGAATGCTCCACGATGCCAGCCTCCCCTGAGCGCCATACAAGGATGAACCAAGCTAAGGCCCAAATCTCCAATCTCATGCGACGGCATTTGGAAGGAGCGATAGTACGATCTCGTACTGCTGATCGCATGCCTCATGAACATCCGTCGATGTACCATATCATCCAAGAACGACAAAATCGACGCCGAAAATTGATTGACGTCCTAACGGATCAAGAAGGGCGTCGCTACGTAACCCAATCTGCAATAGGGAATGTGCTTCACGCCCACTACCGGCAGCTCTACGCCGCAATTCCACATTCCCCAGAGTTGATCGAGGAAGTCTCACAGCTCAACTTCGGTGGTATCCCAGGAGATGCGGCGATTGACTTGATGTCGGAGGTGACCGGTGAGGAAGTCCGCGATGCGATCCGGGCAGGAACCATCAATCGCTCCCCAGGACCCGACGGTCTTCCTCTCGAATTTTATCGCACCTTCCGTGATTTGTTAGAGTCCACCTTCACCTCCATCTGTCGGGAACTGATGTCTCCGGAAGTACCCGTGCCGGACGCTTTCATGGAAGGAATTATTATTCCTGTACATAAACCGCACGGTGGCAACAATATCAGTGATTATCGGCCCCTCACCCTCCTTAACAGTGATATGAAAATCTTCACTCGCCTTTTGGCAGCACGACTTAAAAACGTAGCCCGATATGTTGTGTCGCCAGACCAAGCATCTTTGGGAGGAGATAATAATATTCGCACGGCTTTATGCCGCTACAGGGATATGATCGCCGTTACCCAGGCACAACGCCTCTCTGGGGCACTTGCGTCTTTGGACTTTAGTCAAGCTTTTGATAGGGTTGACCATTCGTTCCTTACGGCCGTTCTCCACCATATGGGTTTCCCAGTCGCCGTTATCACGGTAGTGATGCGCCTTCTACGGGGTGCCTCATCCAGGATTATGTACAATGGCAGACTCACTCCACCGATAACAATAGGTCGATCTGTACGTCAAGGTTGCCCTCTATCAGCAATTTTGTACGCCTTTTCCTTGGAATCCTTGCTATGTGGACTAAGACAACGTTTGGTAGGGTTGTCCATAGATCGCTACCGATTCTGTTGCACGGCCTATGCTGACGATGTAGTCATCTGTTTACGTAATGCCGACGAGGTTCGAGCTGTTTTGACGTGGGTAGCGACTTATGGTGAGGCGTCGGGTAGCTCTTTAAACGTACGTAAGTCACAAGTTATGTTCATTGGCACGGGACTTCCCGTGGAGTGCGTTACACCTCTCACCATCGTTGATACCATTCGTTGTTTGGGAATAGATTTTGCATCTGATCTCCGGCGTTCAGCCACCATCAACTGCCGACGCCTCCTTTTAATGATCAGAGCAGGTCTTATGGACCATCGCCTTCGATCCCTAGATATTCTCCAACGAGCTCGATATGTCAATACACATATCGCATCCCGAGTTCCCCATGTAGCGCAAGTTCTACCTTTCCCGCTTACTGTGGCACGTCGCATGTTGGCAGCGATGGCATCTTTCGTCAGCTCTGGGATGTTGTTCAAAGTTAACTATACAACCCTTACTCTTTCCCGTGAACGAGGTGGGATAGGTCTGTTTCACGTGCCGGATAGAGCTCGCGCCCTATTTATCAGCTCCCAGATGACGGTATGGAACCGTTACCCAACGAGCCTCACTGGTCTCCTCCTGTCGGCATACTCGCCGGTCTCACTGTCAGCCCCAGTGATGATCTCGGATGTTCCGGCCCAGTTCCATTATATCCGGTACTTCTTTCTGGAACTCAGTTATCTACGCCTCACCTTACCAAGACAGCTTTTACTCAAGACAAAGGCAGTATACAATGTCCTCCAATTAGGTCGTCCACCTAACCCGATTGAACAAAAGTTCCCCCAAGTTGACTGGCGTCATGTATGGCGCGCGGTGTTCGCCTGTTACCTTGACACGAATGTTCAATCTGTCTGGTACCTAACTGTCAATGGTAAGCAAATCAACCAATTTCGACTTCATCGTATCCACCTCGCCCAATCACCTCTATGCTCCACGTGTGGAGTGCCAGACAATGATGAACATCGGTTTGTTTGCGGACCGGCGGCGGAGGTTTGGCACTTGGTTCGACGTATTGTGGCTTTTCTAACGCGGGACATTCCGGATCGGATTACTCCCCTTTCATTATTATTTCCGGAACGTGAATATTTTCCTCGGACAAAGACCAATGCTGTGAATTAGATTCGCGGACATGCCATTCACTACTTATTTGGACAAACTGTAGACTCTGTGCTCGATTTTTGGACATACCTGAATGACCGTCATTATGTCGTTGTACGTCACCCAAAATACAGTCAATTTTTCTCGAACTTCCTTTGGAGTGCTTTCCACGAGCCGCCTCGCAGCTGGAATGTGTTAAGCCAAGAGAGAAGAAGGTTTCCTGTTTGAACCAATGAACATTTCTGAACAATTGAACGGAACACATCAATTTCGAGAAGACGTGACTCAACATATTACCAGCGGGGCGCAGAAGGCCTCTGATCAATTACACACACACACACACACACAAAAAAAAATTAAATGAATAAAAATATAAAACAACAAAAAAAAATCAAATAAAATTCAGAAAAAGGAAGATTTTGTTTTGTTTGTAAGGATAGCCCTAACCTTGATTTCCCATATTTCCCCTGGTATATAGGCAGCTCTCTCGGGTAGGTTTAGTCAGGAGCCAACGCCTGAAGTGGCCCAGATTTTTTTGTTCTAGGATTAAAAGTGGCGGTGGCACTTGTTTCTTTTAGTTCCATTTTATTAAAAAAAAGAGGTCCTAGGTTCAAGTCTTCCTTTGAGTGAAAATTTAAAAAAAAAAAAAGTGGTTAAGGCGAAAAAAAAAGTGGCCGTGCGGTTAAAGGCGCTGCAGTCTGGAACCGCAAGACCGCTACGGTCGCAGGTTCGAATCCTGCCTCGGGGATGGATGTTTGTGATGTCCGTAGGTTAGTTAGGTTTAACTAGTTCTAAGTTCTAGGGGACTAATGACCTCAGAAGTTGAGTCCCATAGTGCTCAGAGCCATTTTTTTTTAAATCATCAGAAGTAAGGAACCTTAAACATTTTGTATCTGATTCAGATCTTGTTAAACACTCGAAAAATTTCAAACATTTCGGCATTCCGGCAACAGTCAAATTCACACTTCCTTCTTTAAAGTTCAAAATTGGCTTATGTGTGTTAAGAAACTCCATACCTAATATAATTTGTGTACTGAGTAATGGAACAATAATAAAATTAGCAGAAAATTCGTATCCTTGACAAATGAAGTTTAGGTTGGTCTGTTGTTTGACTTCCACACTTTTTCCAGAAATCGCTCCTCGAATTGTAGTTTTAGAAACAGGTAACACAGGACAAGCAATAGTTCTTACACATATACGAAAAACTGATTCACTAATGACATTCAATGGGCTCCCAGAATCTAAAACTGCAGTGAACTTATTCTTACCCACACATACTTCAATAACAGGATGTAAAAATGCGTCCACATTATTTTCCTTTTCGTCTAGCAAAATGTCTCTCATGTCTTCCAAGCGCACGTAGTGTAAAGTCGTAGTGTCATTACTTTCTGAACCGTCTATATTGCTGCCAGAAGCCGAAGCTACAAGTTATTGTCGATTGTTTACGTCACGTCTTTGATTATTCGCGTCATTCCGCGGATCAATTTCTACGATTTGCACTTGCCTCTCTGAAGTTCTGTCACGTGGAGGATGCCAATTAGGTCCCTCCTGTCTGTTAGATGCAAATTCTTGGTTGTGTCTGTTATTAAAATTTCTATTTTCCTGTCTATCTGCTTGACTGCTTCTTGTGTAATTTCGACTGTCACTTCTGAAATTATTGTTGTATCTACTACCCTGGTTATTTCTGTAGTAAGAATTTCTATTACTGTATGAATAATTTCTGTCTTGATGATACCGATTACTGTTTCCGTATGATTGATCATTCCAGTACGAATTACCGTTATTATAATTGTCTGTGTAATTTCTGTTAGAACGTCTGATATTGTCATAAGGCTGGTATCTATTGTCCTGTCTGTTACGTCTGTCATTCTCAAAATTACCCATATAACGCCCGTTCCGATCACTATCCCTTTTCTCTGAAAATCTATTGTGATTACCGTTACTGAAAAAATTACAAGAAGTCCCGTCGTCGTTGTCATACTCAAGTTCTTGTAGCAACGTCTTATAAGTCTCAATGTCGTCTTTACATCTTCCGGCTAAAGCAATTTGTCTTATCGATTGTGGCAGCTTAGTTAAACAAATGCGAATTAATTCAGTCGGGCTATAAGGGTTGGACAGGAACTGATTCTTTCGAATCATGTCTTCAAAGTATTCTGCTGGCGTACGGAACTCAGACTGTTTAAAATTACGCTGCATAATAAGACTATGTTTGACTCTGTCTTGCGTGTTTTCGGACCAATATGCCGATAGAAATGCATGATAAAAATCATTTAGATTATTACAATCTCTAATAAGTGCGCGCATCCGCGTCGCCGGTTCGTTTTCTAAATATCCACACATAAATTCCAGTTTGTGTCTTAGTGACCAATTTGTTGGAAGTGCGTACATAAATTGATCTAACCATGAACATGGATGTATGTCGTTCTTAGAATTGCGAAAGATCTTAAATTTCCGAACAGTTAAGAAGTGTTTATAGTCAAAGTTTTCTCCTCGTGGCGACAAAGACCTACCGCGACTGTTCCAGTCCGAATGTCAATTATTGTCAAGTTCACGCGCCTGGCGCTCTCTTGTTGCATCCCGTAAATGAAACAAATTATTTTCTTCAAAGCCCTCTGCTATCTGTGATTCTAAATTTCTTCTGCTGTCTTTTCCTACGTTTTCGCCTTCAATTTGTTTGACCTGCTTTCGTAATGCCTCAACTTCCCTTTTAACGCGTTCATTAAATTTTCCCTGATTTTCAACATGGTTATTTATGTTCTGGTACTCTTCTGTTTCTGCAAATGGCAATGGAGATGTATCATCTGAATCTCTGTCCCCATGTAAACTAAGATTTGTCAATTTATCTGAAATCTCCTCAACTCTTTCCGATAAGTCACCTATTTTTTCTTTCTGTTTATTTACGTCTTCCGTAAGTGTCGCGACTCGGGTTTCAGTATTGACACATTTAGTAGTTAACTGTTCATATTGTTGTGTTAGGTTATTTATTCTGTAATTTGGTACGGATTCCTCGATTCTCTCAAATATTTCTTCCTTATCGTGTGCACGTTGTAAATTTAACTCTGAAAATTTTTGTACTATCACGCGATCTCTTTCTTCCTGTTCTCTATCCTGTTCCTTTTGTCTGATTTCTATTGAAATTAATCTATTATTGTGAGCATTCAAAATCGGTTGTACTTCTTCTCTAATTTCTTTCTTTAATTCATCTTTCATGTTTTTGAAACATGTCCCTATTCGTGAGTCTAACCGTGTTTCCATTGGTTCAAATGGCTCTGAGCACTATGGGACTCAACTGCTGTGGTCATAAGTCCCCTAGAACTTAGAACTACTTAAACCTAACTAACCTAAGGACAGCACACAACACCCAGCCATCACGAGGCAGAGAAAATCCCTGACCCCGCCGGGAATCGAACCCGGGAACCCGAGGGTGGGAAGCGAGAACGCTACCGCACGACCACGAGATGCGGGCGTGTTTCCATTGTTCCCATCTCAGTTCTAATTGTTCCTATTTGTGATCCTAGTGAGTCTAACCGTGTTTCCATTGTTCCCAAATCAGTTTTAATTGTTCCTATCTCTGTTTTTAATTCAGATCGTAACTGTGATCCCACTCTTTTTAATTCAGATCCCAAATTTAATATTGCACTCATCAACTGCTCCACATTGACTGGTTCGAAATTCTTTTCCCCCCTAACATTTCCCGCAAAACCAGTTTCCTTCGTCATAGCTGTAAAGCTATCTGTGTTTGATACTATTCCAGAATCTTCTGTCATTAATCTCGTATTCTGAAAATTTTTGGATTGTGAAAAATTTTGAAATGGTTCCGGACTATTTTCCCGACTTATTAAATTGTTTTCAACTTCATTATCCATCACACTGTTCTCCTGTGTTGGCGAGTTCGCCATGTTAACAATTTCGTCATTCCCACTATCCATCATTTTCGCCTTTTTCATTGATCGCGTAATCATTTACAAAACATACAAAACTCGTCACTATACGAAAATTACACACAATGACACTATATCTCCAACAATACCATTCACACGAAATGTTTCCCTCAAACACGATTAACGAACAATTGAAATAATTGCACTAAATTGTCAAACCCGTAGACAAGACAACAAAAATTAAATTCTGCAAAAAAAAAAAAAATACCATTAGAAGAATGACAATTACCAAATCTACACATGCAATATAGACTACAATTACTAAACTACAAATTACTACAACAATACTACTGTCTGCTATTTTTACAATCAGAAGAATTACAAGGGACGATCCGAAGCAGCGGTCGCCACGTGCATGGGGGCTTAATTAAACAGACTGCAAATAATTTTAATTTTTGTAGCTGACTGTCCGGTTACGCAGTCTCGTAAACGGTTGGCCCTGACTAGTATTACTCCGCAATTTGACTGCATAGAATAACAACAAAGAATGAAAGAAAATTTCCGTTAACACAATTAATTAAGTCCCCAGCAACTATAAAACCTACGAAACCAAAGCACAAGTGTACCTGTTCTGTGTGTGGAAGTGTAATTCAACGTACACATCTGGCACGGTTCTTCCTCAATACGACAAGACATTTACCATGAAGAAATTAAAAAAATAAACATAAATACTATAATTGCACATCGAAACCAGAAATACAGTCTAATACAAGAACACGAGCCAAATGCTTTGTTGACTGAACCTGTGACCAAGGGGCATTATTGTTTAACACATTTGAAATAAAAAAATAAGAAAATTTTCTTTTACCTTTATATATCTTGACGAAAAGTACTCTGATCATTACAATATCTCCATTCGAACAGCATCTGGTGTCTAGCCCATCAAAACATCTGCACACAACATGGCCTCAAATATTACAGGTATCAACATCCTCTCTCCAAAGCACTAACTACCACCACATCTCAACAACGACCGACTACTGCTACATCTCAATAGCACTCTCCACCACGACTTCTCGACAAGAACTGCCAGTGGAGGTGGCTGAATAATACTCTTTGGCGCAATCTCTGGCGCTGTGGCTCAGTGTAGCCACCTTTCAATATGAACACATCACCTTCGATACTGTGGAACAAATCTCTTCTACTGCAAGCTCTTTCCTGTCCATGTTTTGGCAGTAGGCAGTATGGACCAGAACAAGAATAAATGTCCAGTGAACATCGGTTCTAAAGTGTTATGAGCACTAGTTCAGTAGAAGAGATGTGTTTGACAGTAATGAAGATGAGGAGGTGCCCATAGCTCTTTGAAGATGTGCACTTTAGAGCCCACATTTACTACACTTTTTTTGTCCATACTAGTACCTCTCAAAATACAGAAAGCACAGAGCTTGTAGTAGAAAAGATTTGTTTCACAGTATCTAAGATGAAAAAGTGCTTGTAGCTCTTTTTAAGGTAAGCGTTTGAGCACATGTCTACTTACAGAAAACCGCTTGAATGTAAGGTCGCAAAAGGCGAACGACGTTTACGGCATTCGACACCACACATATTGTTTATCATGCAACCGTATTAGCTGCTAATAGTAACAGGGAGGCGGGACAGGAGATAGACAATGGTGAGGCTACGGAGCATAGTTGAAATGCTTAGTCGACGAGTAACTCACAACGGTGCTACAGTGCTAGTAGTGTTGACACGAAACAGAGTAGTTTCAACGATAAATAACGTAAACATCGCATTATGTCTGCGAGAAGAGCTGCCGAAGTTGACATTTCGTCAGAAAGGCACCTAAGGAATTTCGCAGAGTGTGAAAGAAATGGCAGATGAAATATTAGTGTTTTTGCAAGATGAGTCAGTGTGGTGTCGTATACGCTCGCCTGTGAGGACGATGTACGTGAGGAGTACAATGATGACGATACGTACTTAACAAGTGAAAGTGATGTCAACCCATCTAGTTCATCATCCACAAATCCTGTCTCCAGTGGAACGTAATAAAGGACGGTCGTTGTCCAAGGAGCTGGTACTAAACATAATTATGTACATGGAAGATCTTCCGCAGTATAGTAAAAGACAATTATGAACATACATGGAAGATCATCCGCAGCATAGTAAAAAACAATCATGAACAGCTTTAGAATAAGTCTGTAACAACATGACAGTGTAGTGGATCAGAAAAACTACGGATATTCAAGGCAGGACAAAGCGCACTTGTTACAAAAGCTGGTGTCTCTGCGTTTCAAGGATGTTCGTTGCAGTTTGTATGATGTGCATGATAGTAATCTTCTACGTTATGTACACAAATGGCGCGCGACATAAATTAAAGTGATTTCAAGGGAAGCAGTGGATGATTGCATAGCTTAAGTGCTACAGAATTGAAAGACGTAAGATAACTAAATTTCAAACAAAGCATCAACTTGACGATGCACAACAATCTGCGGAATCGGCCTGCGAATTTGTAAATGAGATAACAAACTTACCTCATTGTTCAGTAAGGAATTTGCTTTCAACTCCGATCAACGGGATTTGAAGAGGAAATGCATATGAAAGGCACCCTGGAAGTCAGAGGTACGAAGGGAGTTAACTCAAGATCAAATAACTTAATGCATTCGTATACAATTATGTCGACTGTTAATATGGATGGTAAGAAAGGAATTTATAATGCTGCGGAAGGTATGAGGTGCTCTGCCCCCAGCGAGGCTCTCTCATGTGCGTGAACTTGCAAGGGCAGTAGCGAATATTTACGTCACAGCAAGCAAGAGTGAGAAAATGGGCGTAAGAGAACTACAACTATAGTATGAGCAATGTCTTTGCCCAATAAGTGGTCGAAGTAGCTTACGTTAGATCCATTCCTTGTCTGCTTATGAAAATCATACTCCTTTAAAGCAGACTATCCCTCCTGAAAAGTGTGTGACATTGCAAATATACTACCACTGGACAAATTCAGCATCTGAAAATTTTTCCGTGCCTATAAAACATATTATCGCACTATCTGCAGCTACGCCTTAAAGCACAGCCAGTTTGACGATAAGCTCCACAACAGACTGTTTCGCATGCACTTGCATGCCGTCACATTCCATCAGTTCTCACCACCCCGTTACACCAATATGATTCTGTATGTACGAGGTGTGGCTAGAAAAAAACCGGACTAGTACTGGTGAAACAATAAAACGAATGCAATAAGGCTGAAAGTCGCGTGGCCTGTCACGTGACTCTCGCTCCGCCTACTGCTCGAGTTTCATCTGCCTCCTGCACTCAGTCTGCCCGTGGCGTCTGTTTTAAGTAGTTGACGTTTTGTCTGTGCGTCGGAAAATGTTGAGTGTACAGAAAGAACAGCGTGTTAACATCAAATTTTGTTTCAAACTAGGAAAATCTGCAAGTGAAACGTTTGTAATGTTACAACAAGTGTACGGCGATGATTGTTTATCGCGAACACAAGTGTTTGAGTGGTTTAAACGATTTAAAGATGGCCGTGAAGACACCAGTGATGACACTCGCACTGGCAGACCATTGTCAGCAAAAACTGACGCAAACATTGAAAAAATCGGTAAACTTGTTCGACAAGATCGCCGTTTAACAATCAGAGCAGTGTCTGAGTTAACAGGAGTTGACAAGGAAAGTGTCGAACAAGTTTACCGATTTTTTCAATGTTTGCATCAGTTTTTGCTGACAATGGTCTGCCAGTGCGAGTGTCATCACTGGTGTCTTCGCGGCCATCTTTAAATCGTTTAAACCACTCAAACACTTGTGTTCGCGATAAACAGTCATCGCCGTACACTTGTTGTAACATTACAAACGTTTCACTTGCAGATTTTCCTAGTTTGAAACAAAATTTGATGTTAACACGCTGTTATTTCTGTACACTCAACATTTTCCGACGCACAGACAAAACGTCAACTACTTAAAACAGACGCCACGGGCAGACTGAGTGCAGGAGGCAGATGAAACTCGAGCAGTAGGCGGAGCGAGAGTCGCGTGACAGGCCACGCGACTTTCAGCCTTATTGCATTCGTTTTATTGTTTCACCAGTACTAGTCCGGTTTTTTTCTAGCCACACCTCGTATTCTTTGAGAGCGGATGCCAGGCTGAACGTTCTACATGGTTAGTAACTTCCAAGGAGTTCGCCTTCGATATTGATGGCGCGAAGCTCTGTGATCACTGTGGCGCACCATTTTTCATTCGGTGTTCACGGTGCACATTAATGGTTTGTTTTGAACATTGCCTGAATGTCGGAGATGTCCATTTTGTGAAACGTACTAGATACATCCCACAGAACTTTGATCTCAGCGCGTCCCGGACGCTCATTTTCTATCGCCCTCCTGATGCACACGGTGAGTGAGAAGCAGCTGATATTCTTCCTGCCATAATTGTTAACACAACATGTTCAAATGGACCTTACTAAAGACTGAATTTGCGACCTCGCACTCAATAGGTTCCTTGTGAGACTTTTTTGCGTCTAGTATCGTGTACTTTCAACTGTGCGCCTTTATGCCATTGATTATAATACACCCTGTATAGACCCAAGGCAGAACGGCATTGAAATACTGAAAAACCTGCAATGGCAGACATCTGAAGGCAGACGCCAACTATCTGCGAGAGTCCCACGAAGTTTCAAGAGACAATTTCTAGGAATGTACTGCTAACCCCTACACTCCAGTCGGGAACGGGAAGACGAGATTAAACTAATTACAGCACACTTTCATTCTTCCCGCTCTGGATACGCGAATGGTAAGGAAAGAATCCTTCCGCAGGAACCATAACATGTGGTTCATCAGAGTACCCTAGTAAATACTTGTGTGGAGCGAAGGTGTCCATGGGCTTCATAGTCTGGGTCACCACACCCAAAAGAATTTACTTTTGAGTCGGAAAACCTTTTTAATGGGCGTGCATACTGCAGGCGACTGTAACATCTGCGGGAAAGCTGTGGGGTCAGAGCGGACAACATATGTTGCTGTCACGCCACGCTGCACTGGCGCCGCTAGCTGGCATGTGACACCAGCCACACTTCTGCCAACTGCCGAACTTTAAGCTTGTGAATTAGACGCTTGTTCCCTCTCACCAACTGAAAAGGCTTCTCAGACTAATTTTGCACAGCAACTGTTATCCGATGCTTCATCATTCTGTCGAATATCTACTTCTACATCTAAACTCGGCAAGGCACTGTGAAGTGCATGGCAGAGGGTGCTTCGCGTAGTACCTGGTATCACGGCTTCTTTTCTTTCGATCATTAATCCGCATATGGGGAGAGGAAGCAATGGCTGTTTCAATGCCTCTGTGCGCGCTGTAATCAGTATAATCTTGTCTTCGCTCACTTCCATTTCTTGAAACTTTGTAAGTAAGCTCTCAGAGGATAGCTGACTCCTATCTTCAATGTTGAGGTTTCTCAGCATTTACGTGATCATATGATGCCTCCCGCGAGTCAAGCAAACATGTGAACAGCCGCGCTGTCATTCTTTGTGTTCATTACATAGCTCCCGTTAGTCCTTTCTGGCGTGGGAATAACAGTCTAGTGTTTGTAAAATTACTGTTCTAGATTGACTGCATTATCCCAGCATCCAACCCAGTTGGAATCAAATATTTACGGGTAGTAGTTTCAATAGATTATAATCTACTCGTAGCTTCTAAATGTTGAGCATTCATGTTGTCTACGGTGCTTTCAAGATATTTTTTGTTACCGTCAGCTTTTATTGACTCACCAGCACTATGGGAAATGAAGTCAGATTGTTCTTTCACTTTGTTGTCACAAAATTTAATTCTCGTTCCCCTTCGTGTTGCCTTACCATGTGCACTGGTTTTCCGGCAAACACGCTACCCTCGAAATTAGTTTTGCACTTCAAGCGGTTTTTTTTTTTTTTTTTTTTTTTTTTTTTTTTTTTTTTTTAGGAATTATACTCTGGTCCTCCCGCAAGCAGTTATTCGGTTTGTCACCGATTGACAGAATTGGAATTGTTGGATGTCCTCCTGCGGGATATCGTGCCAAATTCTGTGCAATTGGTGCATCACGCTGTCAAAATCCTGAGATGATCTGTGGGCCCTGCCCATAATGCTCCTAGCGTTCTCATTTTGGGAGGGATCTGTCGACTTTACGGCCGAGGTAGTGTTTGGAAAGCACGGAGACAAGCAGTAGAAGTTCACGCCGTGTGCGGGCGGGCATTGTCTTGCAGAAATATTAGCACAAGATGGCTTGTCGCGAAGGGCAACAAACGTGGCGTACAATATCTTCGACCTTCCACAGTGCCGCAAGGGTGCGGCGGATGGCGTCAAAGGAGTACTGCTATGAAGCGAAATGGCACCCCAAACCATCCCTCTTTGATACGCCCGCTAAACCCGCTGGGCAGAACAGGTAGTTAGGATTGTGGAAAGGGCCAAATAAGGTTGTGGAAAGGGCCAAATAAGGTTGGGGTCAGTTTCACCTTCTAATTGTAATTTATTGTAATTCAATAACACATTTACAGCCAAAGCGGCACATAGCCGAACCTTTACCAAAAGCAGCTCTTTCACGGCTTATGGCCTCCAAACAAGAATTCTTAAAAATCAACAAGATAAAAATGCAATTAAAATAGCAAATAAAATAATTAAAATACATATATCACAGCTAGGTGCAAAGCCTCAAGGCAAAGTAGACAGAACAAACATATGCAAGGTGCAATACAATTGGCTGAAGGCCACAATTAAGCTTCAAAATTTTAAAATATATTACCATACTCTTTTAAAGGCAGAAGGCCGCAATGTTTAAGCATGAAGGATAATTTTAAAAATAAAGTTGCAAGGCTGAAAGCCCACTATTAATTTGCAAAATTTAAAAAACTATATAACCATAAGCCTTAAATTTTAAGTAGCTGAAAACAGATAATTAAACACCGGTGGGAAAGACAATAAAGACAACGGGACTCAGAAGCCTCCAGGGAGATCGGTCTGCCCTCGTTCACTTAGGTGAGACAGGTGGTGAGCCCAACTACTCTTGACCCATCGGAACCCAACCAGGGAACAGCCACGGACTGATCGACACAACGACTTGCTTGCCATCAATCAGTACATGAGAACTCAAACACAAAATGTTACGAACGTAATAATCCACAATGAAGTATGTATTAGCTGTCAAAATTGCACAGCATGTTAGACAGCGACAACAGGTGAGAAAAGGACGCTGCCTGAAATTACGTTAGTGGCCAGGACAGGTAACCGAAACACTAACGGCCACAAGGCAGAAAATTCCGCTGGTACACTTGAATTTGAAATACGGTGATATAGTTAACTTCACCCCAAAAGAACACCGCCTGAATTTACGTCAGTGGCCAGGGCAAGTAACCAGAACACTAATGGCCACAAGGCAGAAAATTCCGCTGGTGCACTCGAATTGTAGTCAACCAATATAGTTAATTGCACTGCATGGCGGCTAAATTTCAGCAATAGAAACATTCGGTTTTGCTCACAGGAAAACTTCCCCAACAGCGAACCACCGAAACGAACCACAACATGAATGGACGTGGCTTGGGTAGTTGAAACTACTACTCAACTTTGACGTCCCGGGTCGGTGAACCACGAAGCTCGTAGCGATCTGACAGCTCCACACACGCTTCGACACTGTGCAGGGACCACCAGCGGACCCAGCTGACCACACTGCGCGGAGAAACTTCCCTGGTCCACAGCAACTGACCGACTCACTGCAGGCCCCCTAGCCGGGAACTACATGCACAAAACTTAAGATGGTACATGGCGCAAATATCGATACACATCACTGCTGCCACACGTGGAAGGAAGAAGAACCGAGACGTAACAGCAACAAGGGCGGGAAACCAAACACAGATAGACAACGAAGTTCACAAAAACGCGTAGTTGGGAGTGAGCAAGGCTCACTCTTGTTTGTCAGGTCGTATGGCGGACGACACGCAGGTTGACACCCCATGCTGTCTAGAGCGGCTCCATGCACATATTCGCTGGTCATCAGGCGGTACTCATCAGTGAAGACTATTCTAGTCCAGCCAATGAGATTTCAGGAGGAAGACGTGTCTGAAGACGTTCCGGATAGCGGTGGGATAAAAAACTGGCTGTCGCCCGCCATACTATCCGACAACGAGGAGTGATGGTCTGCGGTGCCATTTCTTTTCACAGCAGGAGACTTTTGCCTGTCATCCGCCGCACCCCTACAGCACAGCAGTACGTCGACAATATTCTACGCCCCGTTTGTTGCCCTTCATGGCAAGCCATCCTGGGTTTACATTACAGCAAGATAATGCCCACCTGCACACGGCGAGAGTTTCAACTGTCTGTCTTCGTGGTTTCCAAACCCTACCTTTGCCAGCAAGGTCGCCAGATCTCTCCCCAATTGAAAAGTGCTATTAACAAGGGATTTCACATCGATTCCGTATTTCTGGATTTCCGGAAGGCTTTTGACACTGTACCACACAAGCGGCTCATACTGAAATTGCGTGCTTATGGAATATCGTCTCCGTTATGTGACTGGATTTGCGATTTCCTGTCAGAGAGGTCACAGTTCGTAGTAATTGACGGAAAGTCATCGAGTAAAACAGAAGTGATTTCTGGCGTTCCCCAAGATAGTGTTATAGGCCCTTTGCTGTTCCTTATCTACATAACCGATTTGGGAGACAATCTGAGCAGCTGTCTTCGGTTGTTTGCAGACGACGCTGTCGTTTATCGACTAATAAAGTCATCAGAAGATCAAAACAAACTGCAAAACGATTTAAAAAAATAAATATCTGAATGATGCGAAAGGTGGCAGTTGACCCTAAATAACGAAAAGTGTGAGGTCATCCACATGAGTGCTAAAAGGAACTCGTTAAACTTCGGTCTAATCTAAAAGCAGTAAATTCAACTAAATACCTAGGTATTACAATTACGAACAACTTAAATTGGAAGGAACACATAGAAAATGTTGTGGGGGAGGCTAATCAAAGACTGCGTTTTATTGGCAGGACACTTAGAAAACGTAACAGCCCTACTAATGAGACTGCTACACTACGCTTGTCCGTCCTCTTTTAGAATATTGCTGCGCAGTGAGGCATTCGTACCAGATAGGACTGACCGAGTACATCGAAAAAGTTCAAAGAAAGGCAGCACGTTTTGTATTATCGCGAAATATGGGAGAGAGTGTCACAGAAATGATACAGGATTTGGGCTGGAAATCGTTAAAAAAAAGGCGTTTTTCGTTCCGACGGAATCTTCTCACGAAATTCCAATCACCAATTTTCTCCTTGGAATGCGAAAATATTTTGTTGACACCGACCTACATAGGGAGGAACGATCACCACAATAAAATAAGGGAAATCAGAGATATAGGTGTTCAGTCTTTCCGCGCGCTATACAAGATTGGAATAATAGAGAATTGTGAAAGTGGTTCGATGAACCCTCTGCCAGGCACTTAAATGTGATTTGCAGAGTATCCATGTAGATGTAGATGTAGATGTAGAAAAAGTTTGGAGCACTATGGGCAGGGCCCTCTGGAAGACATCCTCCGAGTTGATCTCACCGTGAGGCAGTATGCAGATCGTGCATCATGCCAATTCGGAATTTTGGAAAGGATCCCCCTGACATCACTCCTATACGCGATATCTGACTTTTAACCATTGCTCTTGTTGAAGAATCATGCCAGGCGAGGACACACACACAGCGCAGATAATAAGAAATGGTTCAAATGGCTCTGAGCACTATGGGACTCAACTGCTGTGGTCATCAGTGCCCTAGAACTTAGAACTACTTAAACCTAACCAACCTAAGGACATCACACACATCCATGCCCGAGGCAGGATTCGAACCTGCGACCGTAGCAGTCGCACGGTTCCGGACTGCGCGCCTAGAACCGCGAGACCACCGCGGCCGGTGCAGATCATAAGAATGAGTTTAATAAAAACATAAAAATAATCCCCCAAAAGAATGAACGGGTTGAGGGGACTGGCGGGTAATTTTTAACTGAAAGCCAGAAATACTGTGCAGAATAAAACAAATTTTTATTACTAATAGGTTTTTACATTAACATCTCAATATGAATGATGATGTGATGCCTCCTGATTAATTATGGCACAATGGGCATACATAAATTTGGTGCCAGACACCACACTTGCTAGGTGGTAGCCTTTAAACCGGCCGCGGTCCGTTAGTATACGTCGGACCCGCGTGTCGCCACTATCACTGATTGCAGACCGGGCGCCGCCACACGGCAGGTCTAGTCTAGAGAGACTCCCTAGCACTCGCCCCAGTTGTACAGCCGACTTTGCTAGCGATGGTTCACTGTCTACATACGCTCTCATTTGCAGAGACGACAGTTTAGAATAGCCTTCAGCTACGTCGTTCGCTACGACCTAGCAAGGCGCCATATTCAGTTACTATAATTACTATCTTCAAGAATGTATTCCGAACAGATAATATTGTGAATCATGTACCGTCAAGAGCGACGTTCATCATTAATGGATTAAAGTTAAGTATCAAACTAATTATGTCCGCTTTCTGAATTCTAATTCCTTGTCATGTTCCAGACCTCACATCAGTATAGTTCTTCCCTCCTCACGCCAGCCTGCGTGAGCTAAAACGCCTCCACTAGTAACACGGTGTTGGCTCTTCTGCCAACACAACAATAAAAATGACAACTAACACGAAAGTACTAACTTTTTTACAGTTTTCAATACGGATTGGCACCTCTCCCATCACTGACAGAACGCACGAGATTCTAGTAGATTTACCTATGAACATGAAAGTTACTGACATACGGAAGGAAACTACACTTTGAGCGAGCACTGCACTGCATGTGTGGCCCACAACTAGCCCTTCTGTACCTGTCTCGGCAAGAGCGACTGGAGTACGGCTGGAGCTGCAGATATTTACCCTGTGATGTTCTCTGCAACGTCGAAAACACAGCTGGCGGCCTCTCGAGGTGTCGAAATGTGGATCAGCGTCTTGTTGCAGCTGTGGCTGCCCCATGCTATTGCCTACGTGCAAAAGTAATGTCCGGCCTGCCGCGCGATATATAATACTTCGCTGTCACTCTGTCGCGTGGACTGTAGCAAAAGTGACTGCTTCCCTTCGAAGCCAAAACGCGAGTCCTTAATCTCTGTAGCTATAAGACAGACTTGGCGCTCCGCACCTGGGCCCGTCCAATAGTAACAATTTTCTTATGAACTACCCAATCACCGTCACTCCCACTCGCTGTCTGGCTGCCCAGCGGCTGTCCAATCAGCGCTCCTTTTGGGAGGCGTCTGTTGTCTCAGGTCACTCGCCCGAGCACCACATCGGCGCCGTTTACAGAATTCGCGGAAGGTCCATCTACTGCCCTCCGATGGCGCCGCCATTGTTCGCTAGGGGCGATCAGTCTAGGCTGAGATCAAAGGGACGCTTCTGCGCACGATGCCGACTTGGGCCTCCCTCTCAGTGGCTGTTATAGAATCTCCCCCCGACTGCTCGGCAATGAGCCCACTTACAGTGGTTTCTAACAGAGAACCCTGCCACAGAAATGTTCTTCATAATACGTAATTTTAGCGGAATGCAGCTTGTGCCCATTGTGCGTTTTAATAGACCCGTGCTAATTATAACTATGAGTGCAGAAACTTAACTTGGTCTCCCTACTTTGCTGGTTGCCACAGCAACCCTCGATTCAGTAGTAAAGATGCAAATTGGCGGATGTGGGGCCTTGCACTTGCAGTGCATGGTCCAGATAGGACGCCACTTTGCTCCTCCAGCCATCTCGCAATTTTGACGTCCTAACGCACCAATTGGATAGAATTTGGCGCGGTATCCTTGAGAGGGCCATCCAACAACTCTATCAATCAATGCCAAGCCGAACAACTGCCTGCATAAGGGCCAGATGTGGACCAACGCGTTATTGACTTGGACGATTTGTGAAGCTCTTTCTCTTGAATAAACCATCCAATTTTTCTGAAATCTTAATAACTTGTTTGTCTGTACATGTACATTACATCTACCGATATCTACCCATTCGGATAATTCCTTCATGGCTCATCTCTTTTTTCCCCTTAGAGTTATTTGTACTGTTCTTCATTTCAACAACAGAAAACTGAAATTCACAAGTCACTTCATTTGCGTCACTTGCGTAATTGTTAGTCACATGTATTGAATACTGACTTTCAATAAACGTGCGCTGTAAGTTTTCAAGATACCGCTTTTTACTCACCTTGAGAGGTGGCATGAGCCCCCCCTCATCTTTCTATCTTACGATTCTCCTCTCTAATTGCATGTGGTGGAAAGTTGCTATTCCTTCACACGCGGACTTCCCACGCAGCGTCTCTCGTCACCCGGGTGGTCCGGTGACAGGCGGGCACTGCTGATCTTGAAAGGGTAAGCCGACGGGTGTGAGGGAGTCAAGTGAATGCTTTCCAGACGCCGACATTGTAGAATAGCGGCTGAGACACGCCCTGAAGTAGCGGCTGGGCTAGAGGTTCCGTTACTTCGCAGAAACACTTTCTGGCGGGCTACCAGCGAGGCGTGGGAATGACTTGTGTACCCAGGCAGTTGTGGCGGGCAAATTCCCGCGCTTTCTGCAAAGTCGTAACTGTGATTGGCTTGCTCAGGGCATAGCTCCGTGACGTAGCAAAATCAGCGCAGAAATTGGCGCCAAGAATCCCCATTGGTGGAATGGTAGTGCTCCGGCAATAGAGTCAAATTTCACGCCGGTTTTCGAGTTGCTGATTGGAACGGTTAACCACGGCCACTGTCGTGGGGGCGGGAATGTTCTGTGTTCGGTTTGTACGGGTGCTCTTGCGGGGTAGTCGGCTCTCGCCTTTCGGTCAGAGTATGTTACAAGACTGAGCTCTCGCTGTTCTGGACAGCCTGCCTTCCGTTGGCTGTCTAATATACTTTTATTTAATTGTAACTGTTCGACGAAGTTGCTGAAGTTTCGACTTCAACGTAACTTTCCGAGTACAGTTGGCAATTGAACGTTCTGCGTACAAGCGGCCTATGTTGTCTGTCTTGAGCAGTTTTGGCTAAAGTTGACTGTATCGGAGTTACAGTGTGACTTCGCTTGATAAAATCAATCACTGTACCGTCAGTGATTGTGTGGCGAGCCTTCTTCGTCTCCCTCAGAGGCGCATTTGTATTGCTAGGAAGTCTTTAGTCTGGAACAACCAGACCAGGATAATTTGTTTCGGGCTATACTTGCAACATTATCATCACCACGACGGGACGTCGAAGCAACCAGCCATCGCCTCCGGTACACCAGATCGTGTTCTGGCAGTTAAGAAGACAGTTGGTAATGTATGTCCGCAGCACCGGCAGATAGGGATTTTCCTAGGTGATAATCAGAGCTCAGCAGAGCGCGCCTGTTCGTCTTTTTCTAACTTTGTTCTGTCTTGGGTAGCAGCAATTAATGTTGGGTTGGCTGTGTATTTTCTCTTAAGATTTGAATTGCAAGGAATTGGCTCCACATACCACTTCGTCATAAATGTCACAATCTAGTTTAGGGACAACTTCACCTTCACAGCATTTATTTGAGTATCCAATTTGAGCCAATTTGATGTATTGTAAAATGTTTCATGTGTTTTGTTTATTATTTTGATTTTAGTCATAATAAATCATGTTGTTATTTTGGACAGAACTTTCATTCTGTTAATTGGTAGAGCAACCCTTTCATTTCTCACTACGTTAATGAAACTTCCCTTTATTTGACATATTTATCAAAGTAAATTATTGCAGGTGCCAAATTCTTTTCTACTCCACTTACAGGGTCGATTACAGTCAGTTCGTGTTTCTTTTTTTTATCCATGTGCAACAGCAAAATCGGAGTTGGAATAGGGGGGCTAGGGCATACTTTATATATGAAGATTCTAGAAGAATTTAGTGTTAAATACACTGCTAGCCCCGGCACCTCGCAACCTTTCTCTTCTGAGGTTGGTCCTTTTCCTTCAACCAGTTCATCAAACTCCTGATGACAGAATAACATACGATATAAAATTACTGTTATTTAGTCTTGAATCAGCACATGGACCACTTTGCAAATGAATGTACTGATTCCGTTTCCGTCCGCCGGCCGCTGTGGCCGAGTGGTTCTAGGAGCTTCAGTCCTCAACCGCGCTGCTGCTACGGTCGCAGGTTCGAATCCTGCCTACATTTACATCTACATGATTACTCTGCAATTCACGTTTAAGTGCTTGGCAGAGGGTTCATCGAACCACAATCATACTATCTCCCTACCGTTCCACTCCCGAACAGCGCGCGGGAAAAACGAACACCTAAACCTTTCTGTTCGAGGTCTGATTTCTCTTATTTTATTTTGATGATCATTCCTACCTATGTAGGTTGGGCTCAACAAAATATTTTCGCATTCGGATGAGAAAGTTGGTGACTGAAATTTCGTAAATAGATGTCGCCCCGACGAAAAACGTCTTTGCTTTAATGACTTCCATCCCAACTCGCGTATCATATCTGCTACACTCTCTCCCCTATTACGTGATAACACAAAACGAGCTGCCCTTCTTTGCACCCTTTCGATGTCCTCCGTCAATCCCACCTGGTAAGGATCCCACACCGCGCAGAATATTCTAACAGAGGACGAACGAGTGTAGTGCAAGCTGTCTTTTTAGTGGACTTGTTGCATCTTCTAACTGTCCTGCCAATGAAACGCAACGTTTGGCTTGCCTTCCCCACAATATTATCTATGTGGTCTTTCCAACTGAAGTTGTTCGTAATTTTAACACCCAGGTACTTAGTTGAATTGACAGCCTTGAGAATTGTACTATTTATCGAGTAATCGAATTCCAACGGATTTCTTTTGGAACTCATGTGGATCACCTCACACTTTTCGTTATTTAGCGTCAACTGCCACCTGCCACACCATACAGCAATCTTTTCTAAATCGCTTTGCAACTGATACTGGTCTTCGGATGACCTTACTAGACGGTAAATTACAGCATCATTTGCGAACAACCTAAGAGAACTGCTCAGATTGTCACCCAGGTCATTTATATACATCAAGAACAGCAGAGGTCCCAGGACGCTTCCCTAGGGAACACCTGATATCACTTCAGTTTTATTCGATGATTTGCCGTCTATTACTACGAACTGCGACCTTCCTGACAGGAAATCACGAATCCAGTCGCACAACTGAGACGATACCCCATAGGCCCGCAGCTTGATTAGAAGTCGCTTGTGAGGAACGGTGTCAAAAGCCTTCCGGAATTCTAGAAATACGGAATCAACCTGAGATCCCCTGTCGATAGCGGCCATTACTTAGTGCGTTGCACAAGAACGATGTTTTCTGAAACCATGCTGATTACGTATCAATTGATCGTTCCCTTCGAGGTGATTCATAATGTTTGAAAACAGTATATGCTCCAAAACCCTACTGCAAACCGACGTCAATGATATAGGTCTGTAGTTAGATGGATTACTCCTACTACCCTTCTTAAACACTGGTGCGACCTGCGCAATTTTCCAATCTGTAGGTACAGATCTATCGGTGAGCGAGCGGTTGTATATGATTGCTAAGTAAGAAGCTATTGTATGAGCGTAATCTGAAAGGAACCTAATCGGTATACAATCTGGACCTGAAGACTTGCCCGTATCAAGCGATTTGAGTTGCTTCGCAACCCCTAAGGTATCTACTTCTAAGAAACTCATGCTAGCAGCTGTTCATGTTTCAAATTTTGGAATATTCCATTCGTCTTCCCTGGTGAAGGAATTTCGGAAAACTGCATTCAATAACTCCGCTTTAGCGGCACAGTCGTCGGTAACAGTACCGTCGGCACTGCGCAGCGAAGGTATTGACTGCGTCTTGCCGCTTGTGTACTTTACACACGACCAGAATTTCTTCGGATTTTCTACCAAATTTCGAGACAATGTTTCGTTGTGGAACCTATTAAAGGCATCTCGCATTGAAGTCTGTGCCAAATTTCGCGCGTCTGTAAATTTTAGCCACTCTTCGTGATTTCGCGTTCTTCTGAACTTCGCTTGCTTTTTCCGTTGCCTCTGCAACAGCGTTCGGATCTGTTTTGTGTACCATGGGGGATCAGTTCCATCTCTTACCAGTTTATGAGGTATGAATCTCTCAATTGCTGTTGCTACTATATCTTTGAATTTGAGCCACATCTCGTCTACATTTGCATAGTCAGTTCGGAAGGGCCCGCATCTCGTGGTCGTGCGGTAGCGTTCTCGCTTCCCACGCCCGGGTTCCCGGGTTCGATTCCCGGCGGGGTCAGGGATTTTCTCTGCCTCGTAATGGCTGGGTGTTGTGTGATGTCCTTAGGTTAGTTAGGTTTAAGTAGTTCTAGGGGACTGATGACCATAGTGCTCAGAGCCATTTGAACCATTTTTTGAAGTTCGGAAGGAATGGAGATTGTCTCTTAGGAAGGCTTCTAGTGACACTTTATCCGCTTTTTTAAATAAAATTATTTTGCGTTTGTTTCTGGTGGATTTGGAAGAAACGGAATTGAGCCTAGCTACAATGACCTTGTGATCACTAATCCCTGTATCAGTCATGATGCTCTCTATTAGCTCTGGATTGTTTGTGGCTAAGAGGTCAAGTGTGTTTTCGCAACCATTTACAATTCGCGTGGGTTCGTGGACTAACTGCTCGAAATAATGTTCGGAGAAAGTATTCAGGACAATCTCGGAAGATGTTTTCTGCCTACCACCGGTTTTGAACAAGTATTTTTGCCAACACATCGAGGGAAGGCTGAAGGCCCCACCAACTATAACCGTATGAGTGGCGTATTTATTTGTTTGTTACGAGACTCAAATTTTCTCTGAACTGTTCAGCAACTATATCATCGGAGTCTGGGGGTCGATAGAAGGAGCCAATTATTAACTTAGTTCAGCTGTTAAGTATAACCTCCACCCATACCAATTCGCACGGAGTATCTACTTCGACTTCACTACAAGATAAATCACTACTGACAGACACAAACACTCCACCACCAATTCTGCCTGATCTATCTTTCCTGAACAGCGTCTGAGACTTCGTAAAAATTTCTGCAGAACTTATTTCAGGCTTTAGCCAGCTTTCTGTACCTATAACGATTTCAGCTTCTGTGCTTTCTACAGTATTAGCGCTTGAAGCTCAGGGACTTTCCCAGCACAACTACAACAATTTACAACTACAATTCCGACTGTTCCTTGATCCAAGCACGTCCTGTATTTGCCATGCACCCTTCGAGATTACAGCCCACCCCGTACTTTCCCGAGGCCTTCTAACCTAAAAAACCGCCCAGTCCACGCCACACAGCCTCCGCTACCCGTGTAGCCGCCAGCTGAGTGTAGTGAACTCCTGATCTATTCAGCGGAACCCGAAACCCCACCACCCTATGGCGCAAGTCAAGGAATCTGCAGCCAACTCGGTCGCAAAACCGTCTGAGCCTCTGATTCAGACCCTCCACCCGGCTCTACACCAAAGGTCCGCAGTCGGTTATGTCAACGATGCTGCAGATGGTGAGCTCGGCCTTCATCTCGTAAGTAAGACCGGCAGCCTTCACCAAATCAGATAGCCGCTGGAATCCAGAGAGAATTTCCTCAGATCCAAAGCGACACACGTCATTAGTGCCGACATGTACCACCACCTGCAGCTGGCTACACCCTGTGCTCTTCATGGCATCCGGAAGGACCCTTTCCACATCAGGAATGACTCCACCCGGAATGCACACGGAGTGCACACTGGATTTCTTCCCCTCCTTAGCCGCCATATTCCTAAGGAGCCCCATCACACGCCTCGGACATGGATGTGTGTGATGTCCTTAGGTTACCACTTAACACTTCCGAGCTGAGATGCCATGGTCCATACCAAAAACTCTCCCCTGACGAGACGACCGTCATTGCAAAGACGTCGCATTATTATGCGCGAATCTACAGACAGGCTATTGAGACTGCCAAACACTGCAATAATTTTAATAGAAAAGATGAAGGCATTAATCTGGATAAGATGTGGATGTCAACATTGCAGTAACAGCGTGACAATTGATTAATTTCAATTGAGAAAGTTGACAGTATCAGAGATCAGAGCACAGCCGACGTCACTTGGTTGAGAGTGGCGCCCTCTTGATGGCTTATATATACAGCGCTCACTCGCGCTCTCATTGCAGTTCGCCGCTCGTCCTCGGAGGATGCCTTCCGCAGTCGAAGGCGAAACGTCAGGGGAGAGTTTTATGTATGGACCACGTCATCTCAGCCCGGAAGTGTTAACTGATGACAACACCTGCCGTGAAAGCCTTCATCCTATGGCCCTTAGGTTAGTTAGGTTTAAGTAGTTCTTAGTCTAGGGGACTGATGACTTCAGATGTTAAGTCCTAGAGTGCTTAGAGCCATTTTCGTTTCACGTCCTCCAACGAAAATGGAGTATACACTGTACCATCAGTGCCTAATTTCTAATTTTTTCATCCATACAATTCCCCTCCCTCCCCCCCCCCCCCCCAGCCATAAGAACTACACTTTTCTATTTTTGAAAGCTTGTGATAAAACATTAATAAATCTTTTTTTTTACGAAAACTGTTCTAAAATTCAGATTTTTAAAACACTGTACCTTATAATCAATCACCGATATATACCTCTCAGAACTTCGAAATAAAGCTCAACTTATCTTGGGTATACTGTACACTCACCACACACACACACACACACACACACACACACACACACACAATATTTTGCCTCACGCCCCTGCCCATCCCATCATGTTGGTCACCGATTGTGACAGCGCAGCGCAGCGGTGAATTATAGTTACGTAGCGATTTAATACACGTCTATCATTTTGAATCTCAGATGGCGACTTATTCCAATGAGTGCAAGAAAGAAATCTCAGTAAGATTGTAAAGTTGCTATAATTTCGCACCTTATAAGCACTCATCTACATACTTTGCCGTGATCTACAACCACAATCATTTGATAGGTTGTACATCGTATATATGAATATTTAAAGAGACTGACATTGTCACACACGCCATGTAAATAATTATTAACACTTTTGCATGAAGGGTGATGGAGTGTGTTTATTATCAAAACAGCATAATGAATGATTGCCTATACTGGTAGAGGCTGGAACGCCAGTGGAGATGAAACAATAGGCGGAACTCAAGCCCAGGGTGGAAGGCGCGCACGGGTGTGTTGGTCCTGCTTAAACACAGGAAGCAGCAAGACGGACGTTGGGGCACCTGAGTGCTGGAGCACAACAGAGTCGCAGACGGCCGGTGTTGTAGACGGATTTTTACTCAGAAGCGTACCATTGTATGAGTATAGGTATTCCCTCACAAACATTCCGCGCTGGACGACAATAAAAATATGGTTGCTTTGCATTCGGAAGAATCTGTAGAGAGGGAGAATATTCCGGGGTTTTCAGAATATGATTCACCTTCTGCAGTTACAAGGGAGGGGAGCCGAGTCTTGCTGGGAAGCCAGTGGTGGAGAGGAGGTGGTCTTCCGTTTTGAGCGCCCATGTTGGACTGTCGCTCAGTAGCAGCTCTTGTTGGTACAGATGGACTTGCTGTCTTTGCTCTGAGGAGATTCTATAGTTAGAATGGTTAGGCACTGTACTGTTGAGAACTTATACGATTCTTGACTTCGCCTCCGGGTTGGAGGGCGCAGCATTCAGTGATTGAGAGAACTTCTTCTGCTTATACTTATGTTGAGACATTATTTGAACTCCGTGGCTGGGAGTTCGCGATTTTCGTCTGTAGAACACAGAGATGAGAATACAGTATTAGAATGTATTAGTCATTGGATGGCCTTCTGCCGTCCTAGTGTTTGAAAGAGTTTTATTTTGTGGCTGGAGCTCTTCCATCATCATAGACGTGTACGAGAACCATCACTCCATCGAATCGGACGCAGTACATATGGTGTTATTGCTAACTGCTTTGGCTTACTAGGGCTATAAAGTTAAACAGCTGTGATCACGCTAGTTTATTTCCACTGAGATTCCACACCACTATAAATCATCTTTGAAAGTAGTGTCTCCTAGTGTTTGGTACGTCGATGATGTCAGTCATTTCGCGTTATTTATGTTATATCGCGTGGCCATAAAAAGGGGCAGAGTTGCGCAATTGATCAGCAACTTTAAGTCAAGAAATATAGACAGTTGTAATATAAAGGGTTGTTTTTTAATCTGCAATAAATGTATAATAAGAAACAACGTTTATCGTTTAGTAGTATTAGTTGCCTTAATCATTCATTTATGTTGATGTTGTAATTTATATGTTAAAGAGCATTAAGAGATCTTAAGATCTGCTTCAGGGGGTAGTTAGACAGGGCCAAATCATCATTTTAGCACTCAATATTTTCCGTTGCGCACATGCGTTTTACACCCGCCTGAAGTAGCATCTTGGAAGATGATGGAATGCCATTCCGGCCGAAATTAATCCCTGTGTGCTATAGTGTCTCTCTAGTGTAGATGTTGACTGTAATCGTGGGAGAACAGACATTTCCTTGCACTCGGCGAATTCAATGGTTGCTGGCTGCTATGGAACTTACATTGCCGGAAAAAGATTAATACACTCTTTTAGAGGTTTCCAATTCACTCAATATTTATTGCTGCAACAGTGCATATGGGGTACATGAAATGATTACCTTTACAGGTCAATAGCACCAGCGGTTCTCAGGTTCCAGATATCGATCCATGCTGAAACAGCCGCCTTAGCACATGGTGTAGCCTCCACCGGCGGCTGGCAGGAGCTGACTCTGGCATACAGTCGTTCAGACAGATACTGAATACTGTCGTGGGATACGATATTCCACCCCTGCTCGACCTGTTCAAGTAGTTATGGAAGAGTTGATGGCTGACGAGCCACATGAGTCACCTATCATATCCCACACATGCTCGGTTGGAGACAACTTCAGAGACCGTGCTGGTGAGAGAAGCTGCTGCATGTCTTGCAGCGCAAGTTGAGTTTCGCTGGCAGTATGTGGGCAAGAATTATCCTGTTGGAAGAACACATCACCTTCTTGTTTGCAAGAACGTCAAAAGAACGGGTCTAACAACACTATAAAGAAACCGAACGCTGGTAGCGTCTCCTCCAGAAGCACTAAAGGTGCGACAGTTGTAGCTTATCACACTCCAGACCAAAACTGGAGTGGGGCCAGAATGTCTTGGACGAATGCTCTCTACGAGACAGCGCTCCCCAGGTCTACATCGTATGCACAATCGACCATCACTTACACACAGGCAGAATCTGCTTTCATTGCTGAAGTACACGGCTTCGAAGTGATCCTCTGATGGCAGCAGTCGAGCCATGCACGTCAGTGGTGGGACATGAATGAAAGACAGCCTAGACGATGCAAGCCCTTAGTCCCACTACTAATAGCCAATTCGCAACAGTTTATGTTGACACGTCTGGGCTCACAAGCCCTCTTATCTGTGCTGTGGTAGCTGTACGGTCTGCCACTGCTGCCCTTACAGTACGACGATTCTGGAGGCCGTCTGTGCTGTGTGAAAGTCCAGTACCTCATGTACGGGTGTGAGAATGTCCACGAGACCACTGATAGCAGCATCGCTGCACAACTGACACAGAACGTGCAACTGAAGTCGCACTTCTCCGAAAGGACCATCCCACCACTCTGAAGTCCACAATTTGCCCCCCTGGCACTCGCTCAGTTGGCTGTAGTAAGCACAAGTGGGTCTCTGTGGCGTGGTTACCTGCTTGATTCACACATTTGCACCACACTGAGCCTTCTTGCTGTGAGCATTCCCTATTAAAGAATAGACACATGTGGTGCACTGGTAGCTATGCCACTACGCTATCTATTGCCGGACGACGTTGAAATCATTATCAGTACATCTACTATCCCCCTGGTGGCATATGACGTCATCGGATTAAAACTGACGTCGTCTTTCCAGGTGTACAAATTTTTTCAGGCAGTGTATATAGAAACGGTTTGGGACAAATATTTCTGGGAACGCCGTCCCATCCAACCAAAGTACTGATTCTATCAACAACTGAAGTCTACCACCCGCTTTCCTCAAGATTGAGCCTGTGTGATCATTGCATATCACATTCCCACAAATCGTTACAGTCAGGTATTAGTACGAGTTGGTTTACTCCAGTTGTGACTAACTGATAGTGCAGCCACAGGATGCTACGTTTTTTTTCCGTTTTGTGAAGTGCACATGTCTACATTTCTGAACATTTAAAGCAAGTTCCTAATCTGTACGCCACTTTGAAATCTTATCGAGATCTAACTCAATATTTGTGCAACTTTTTTGAGATAGTACTTCGTTACAGATAACTGCAACATTTGAGAAAAGTTTGAGGTCACTATTAGCACTGTTTGCCAGCAAGGCTCACAACACTCTTTCTTGGGTCAAGGCAGACGTTACTTCTACATCTGTCGATGACTACGCATTCAACAGAACAATGCTGTGTCCTTCCCACCAATCCACAACATGACTATACTTCCATTAGTAAGCGTGGGTTTAATGTTGAGTCATACTGCATCCACGTGAATGCCTGAAATAAGTTCTGCAGAAATACAGGATGTCACTTAAGACTAGCGCTAGTTAGGTGACATATGACTGATTTTTTCGGTATCCATGCTGTCTGAGGCGAAGGAGATCATTCTGTTTGAAATAGCTCGTTATGTTTGAGCTCATAATATGTTCTAACAATTTAGAACTAATGGATGTCAATAATATTGAACAGTAGTTTTGTGGGTCACATCTGCACTTTTCCTGTAGGCGGGCAAAGCCTATGCTTTCTGCCGATGATAGGACACAGTTTTTTGTTAGAGGAATCTACAGTATGTTATGTTTAAAATCAAATGAATATCCTGTATAGAACCTGACAGGGGTTTCACTGGGGCCTTCTCCAATTTAGTGATTTCAGATGTTTCTCACTGCCACTGACACTAATGTTTATATCACTCATATTTAAAGACATGAGAGAATTATTATCCATTGCGCTTCATACTAGAATCAGTTCTCGTTTAGTGTTTATGATGACTTGTTTCATGTCCTCCAAGTATCTCAAAATCAATCTAAGTGGCACATGCAACCTAAGGTACTCATACTCACTTGTCAATTCATCTGTGAACTGTCCTGCATTTCATAAACCATTCAAGACCAAAGTTGATGTGAAGATGTGCGTTTAATGGGTCGATGTGACTGCAACATTGTTTGTTAGTCTATCTAGATGCCATACAATTCATATACTACTTCTTCCAAGATAAAGGCAAATGCATTATTTGTAAGCTGTGATGTCACTGTAGAGCTTCGATCCTTCTGTACAAATTCCCCTTCCAGGTGTAGGAACTGTTGTTTGGAATAGTTAAATCATCTTGGTTTTGAATGCGAATTTTTATCTCATAATTATTATTAAACGTCGCTAAACCAAAAGGTTTATGGAAGAAATATTCAGAATGAATGATTTTCCCATAATATTGACGTGGAGCTGTTATTTCAAGAGATGTCTTTGTGTGATTTCAATCTATGGCACTTGCAATGCTGACATGTTAACACATTGTGCTTCCTCTGCAAAATGTTGTACTAATGAGTGTGTGCATCAGTTTATACTTTATACTCATGCTAGTGCTTCAAGTGAAGATACCACGATTTTCTATTTTCAATAATCAAATAGATTCGCATCCTGGTCCACAATATTCAACTAATGTCTGAACAGTCAGTGGAAATCATATGGTGCTGCTTGGAACCTCAGTAGTTTGTATCCTGGTCCCGCTGTAAGGAAGGATCCATAGATTGTATGAATTAACTTATTGTTGAGAAAAGAATTCATTGCATTGCATTGAAATTCATCTCGAATTGTGCTAACTGTTAGTATGTCCAATGGTTGTAAATTTTATCAGAATTCTTCTCCAAAAGTTGACTCCTTAAGAAACCCAGTAGCAGTCTTAATGAAACTTCCTGCATAAAGTCTATTGACTGTTTCACCAGTTTCAATTTCTTTTTAAACTCTTTAACGTTTGCATGTAACTCAAACCCTTTTACAGAATTTTTTATAAATGCATTTAAGTGATCAATATCGTATGAGACAGGAGTATTTCACACCATTACCACTTCCTAGATGTAGTTTACTGTTAATCTCAGTGCTATTAGGAATCCTGTTGTATGTTTCCAGACCAAGCAGTACAATACTCCATTCGCACTTCCTTAGATCTACTGAACAACAGTAATTGATACGTAATACTGACTGTCGTTCCTTTAGATTAGATTAGATCATATTTACTTTCATTCCAATTGATCCATAGTGAGGAGGTCCTCCAGGATGTAGAACATGTGTATCCAAGCCTCAACTGAGGCAGTGATGTGCATGCTGCTTGTTTTTATACATTTGTCAGGCGGAACATTATACAGAAATGTCCACAGAGATATGGATCGATGTCTTGGCAGCGTCAGAAGTTGTAGAACACACGGTTGTTGATGAAGTAACGGCGCAGTCAAAGTCGTAGGTGTTATTCCATTTTTTTAACATATGCACCCCAGAGAGCTTCAGACAACCTGCAACAACTAACTTTTCAATCTCACATTCTTTAGATTTCCACATCATCTTTTGCTTCGTAATGTGCACAAACACTCCATAAAATCTTGAGATGTTGAATTTTTGACGAATTTAAGCAGACCTGAATTTCTAAGCAGTGTGTCACGTAGTAGAGCTAGGAGATTTTTTTAATGTACAGCCTGTAGCATTTATTGTGTGGTTTTTAATACAGTCATTTCCTGATAGCAACAGCTTCCATCATCCTGTTATACCGTTTTGCCTCCTGAAGTTCCCCTTAGAGGCTTTTTGCATTCTTTAATCTTCAGGGTATGGCTTGGCCGCTCCAGCTAAAGAACCAATAGCTGACAGTCCCACAAGCGCAGGAATTAGGAGTGGGGTAACTGCACCACATGTCTTAGGTATTGGCAGAACCCTAGGCGTTTTAACACAACTTCTTCTTACTCCTTTTTGCTTCAAGGCACTTTTAGCCCTTGACACCGCTGTCTGGAAGCAGGTTTCTTTCTTCTACTTCTTTAATGTACAGCGAGCTGCATTCATAACTTGTCGGAAATTTATCCCAGCACCCAATTTAAGTTTGTCATGTGTTGCTCAATCAACTGCAAATGCTGTAAGGCATTGCCCTATGCCTGTGTCCCGTCTCCTATGAATTTGCTTGGCTTTATCATCTTAAATTCGATCTGAAGCATGACATACTGTCAACCTTCATTTGCACCGTACGCTGAATCATAAGCCTTGAAGATCTCGTCCAGCGAATTACTCCCATCACTACCCTTATCACCATAAGCTAGACCCTTTCTGAGCTTCGTTCCAGGACATCAAAGCAAACGCTTTATCAGAAAAGGATAGTCAAAGCAAAAAACAAAATAAATACAATATGGCATATAGTGTAGAAAGTATATAGTGTAGTGTGGAGATGAAGAGTAGCCCATAGCATTAACAGTAAACGATACATGGGTAACAGATAAGTGAAGTGTTGCTGAACTTTGCAATAAGCACTCCATAACTAACTAAAAAGATGAGATTGTCAGGACCAGCAGATGCTACCATGGATTTCTCAGACCAGTCTCTACAAGTAACTGCAGTAACACGATTATCACCCTCACAACACCAGTAGAAGTAATGCCCATCATAAAATCTTTAAAATCAAAAAATTGTAGTGGCTACAATAGAATATAAAAAAATTGATTAGGCAACGTGCCTCTGAGTTTAGTGACATTTTAAGCTATTTGTGTAGCCAGTCTTTCATCGGTGGAACATTTCTTGAATGGTTTAACTATGGTGAAGTTAAGCCTTTTTATAAGAAAAGAGATAAAAAAATACCATGAATATTCTGCCCACATTCTCAAAAACTTTAGAAAAAATTCTTCTTAACCATCTGCCCACAAATAAAATATTATCCAAGCCATAATTCGGATTTCTAAAGTTTTCTGATATTGAGAAGGCTACCTACACATACAGTGGTGATGTACTTATTTCATTCAACAATAAATTGCTGCCTACTGTTATATTTTGTGAACTGCCAAAGGCATTTGACTGTGTAAATCACAATATCCTTTTAAGTAAATCAAAATATTACTGTGTAACAGGAAATTCTGTAAAATGGTTGAAACCCTATATCTCTGGTAGAAAACAAAGGGTGTCAATAGGAAAGAGACGTGTATTAAGCTATCAGACATCATCCAATTGGGAGCCAATAACGTGTGGCGTCCCTCGAGGTCCCATCTTAGGGCCCTTACTCTTTATTGTATATATCAATGACCTTTCATCGGTAATATTACCAGATATCATGTCTGTTTTGTTTGCATATTATACAAACATTGCAATAAATAGTAAATCAAGTATAACCTGAGAAAATTCAGCTAATGAAACTTTCATAGTTATTAATAAATGGTTCCTAGCCATTTCACTGCCACTAAACTTTGAAAAAACATATATGCAGTTCAGAACTTGCAAAAGATTTCATGAATGTATATGCCTAAAATATGATGGTAAGCAGATAGAAAAAGTTGACAATTGTAAAATCTCAGGATCACAGCTTGATAACGAATTTAACCAGAGGAGCATGCCACAGAACTGTTGGAGTGCCTAAGCAAATCTCTAAGTGTCATGTGACTGTTGTCAGACATTGGTGATATAAAACGGAAAAATCTAGCATACTACACTTACTTTCTTTCCATAATGTCATATGGGATTATTTTCTGAGGTAGCTCATCAAACCAATCTAGAATTTCCCAAGCCCAGAAACATGCAATATGAATTATTTGTGGTTTGAACTCAAGAATGTTCTCTAGAGGGCTGTTTAACGAACTGGGGATACTAACTATTGCTTCCATGTATATTTATTCCTTAATGAAATTTGTCATTAAAATATATCCTTTTTTCAAACCAACAGCTCAAGTCATGGAATAAATACTAGAAATAAGATTTAAAGTCTCTTACTTTGGTTCAGAAAGGTGTCAAATATTCAGCAATGTACATTTTCAATAACATGCCAGCAGACATAAAACGTTTAACTAATAATAAGGTTCAGTTTGAGAAGAGTCTAAAGAATTTAGCAGAAGCAGCTGATATGTGTACGTTATTAATAATATCACATAATATGAATTTGCATACAATCTCAGTCCTGTAGAAATTTTGTTTGGTAAAACGATCATTGTAAATAAGTGATGTAAAATGTTTTTTTATCATATTACTTCTTTAATTTGATGATTTGTGGCAACAATAGCCTCAGAATTATCATATGTTCCTAAGTGTATTGAACATTTGGTGACAAGATTTATATCATTTTGAATGTAAATACGCTGAATATTTATTTTTCTTTTTTTGCCAGTTCCACATCCACAAAGGAGGTTTAATTTTTTTCTGTGGAAGGTACATTATGATATCTGTTCTTAATTTATAAATATTTATTATATATTCTTGTTTTCTGACATATTCCACATCCCAGAGGACCTCCACACTATGAATCAATTGGAACAAAAGTATATTTAATCTAACCTATGATAGTTTTGTATTGGGGATGTGCAAAACAACTGGTAACGTGCCTAATGCACTTCCTAGCACTTATGTTATGCTGCTACAGGGCGTTTGAGGTTTATTCACCCTGATATATATCCAACCTTGAGAGTTCACCCAAATGTTGTGTGATGATAGGAACCAAGCCTTTTAACTAATCGTTGTTCCCTAAATGCTTTATGCCATTCTCTATGAGAAATGTGTCTGGTTCAGATCTTCTCTGTAATTCTTCTACATAAGAACTTCAGCCATTTCTTCATCTTCACTATTCTTTAAGATGTGAGTACTTTGATCTGTTCATTGTCTTCGCAAACTTTAAATGTCTCCATTGACTAGACTGGAAAGTAACATTCTCAAAAATAGATTTGTACTGTATTTTGAAATGTGCACCAAATCACCTACCACACTTTGAATTTCTGCTTGTATGGATCCACCATTTTAATACCATTGTTTACTGTTTTAGAAGTTAATTGTCATGAAGATCAATTGCTCTCATTTTTATTGTATGATGTTTGGTTTGGTTATACAGCTTAATTATTTATGGAAGAATATATAGCCATTTGTATCGGAGCTTAAAATGCATCCACTTATGGTTTGTTAGCATTCTGTTAAAAAGTTCCAAAATACTCACTTTCATGTGAGAGAATGTCGAGCAATGGTCTACTCCAGTCCATTCCAATGCCATCTTGAAATACGTAATGTAAAATTCGCTTCCATGGTCAGTTTGAAGGTTGTCTGGGCAACAATTCATCCCCATTTGTAGCAATTGTTCGAACACCCATGCAACTTATTTCCCAGTCTTTGCTGTGACAGGCAGGACCCAGATGAATTTCGATTACATATCTGAAACCATATACACACATCAAAAAAAGTTTTGCATTACCCCAGTTCCCAGACCTCCTGAAGATAGACACTGACTGTGGATATTGTATCAAGGACGCAGCACCTTTGACTGTTCAGAGATGTCACTACATCTGCCCAAATATAAGTCTATTTGCTGCTGTCTAATTATTGCAACTATCAGTTACAATAGTAATAATTATAATAATTAGCAGAGACTGTTCTTCAAGCACATCAGAGGTGAACATTTTCTTTTAAATCATTATGAATTTGTGTTACTCAGAGATGGTGAAAGTTAACAATTACAATTAGTTTATAAATAACCATGACTGCATGTGCAATTATTGGACCTGAGTACATATACCTATTTCACTATATATTTTTTGTGGATTAGCTCACAAGGTAGTTAGTTATTGAAAGTTTAACTGTTTGGATCTATATTGCTTCTAATACATTTAGAATGTTTTAATATTTAAAAGATCACAATGTATATATGACGATGGAACAACAGTTAACATTTAAATGCTAATCTAAAAACTGTCATCTTCAAAACTGATCGTCCAAAAATGAAATAAACAAGAGCGAAAATCCTCACAGTTCAAAATTCTGAAACTTACTGATATTTTCACATTTAATGTGATGTGTGTGCTTGAAATTATGAAGAAAACAGATCCAGTCTTTCTTGCATCTTTGGAACAGCAACTTGCAGATCGCTTTCTGGCTGCAGTCGAGACTGATGTTTTGTCTTGATTAATACCAGTGCAAAAAATGTTGACCCACATTAGTAAGTTGATGTGAAAGGCAATAACTGCTCACTGCCCTTCTTGCTAAGCTGGGATATTCATTCTGAACGGCAGCCAAAAATTTTCAAGGGGCTTTGATTTAAATTCATTTCGAAGTATCCTGTCACTTGACAGTTCTGTTTGCTCCTCCTGTTCTCCTATTGACATGTGGTCTGCTATGGTCATATTGAACGGGTTGCGGATTCAGCCCTAATCAGATGGAGGTTCTGGAAACTTATTCGCAAATTTTAGACGAAGTTCTTCAAGATGTACCAATCCATTTCTAGTAATTTTACCTAAATCCAGCTCTTTCTCTTTCACGAAATCATTCAGATGGGAAAAGATCTTGCAGTTACCCTTCTCCATCTGTGTTTTCCAAAGTCCAAGTTTTCTCTTAAACACCAACACTTCTTTTCTTTGAAGGACGATATTATCATTTCGGCCTTGTGACATCTCAATAACGCTGACCAAGTAGCACAATATTAGAAGCCATTTTTCATCTGGAAACAGAGCCACGAGTCTAGGATTTATGTTCAAGATGAAGTACACCCTTCATCTCCACTGTACAATGAAGAACTTCACCATGAGACAACCATCATAGTTCTGAGTGCAATAGAAATGTGTAGAACACATCTCTTTGCAAAGAATGAAAAACAGCCGACTGTTTTAAAGTTCTTGCTTTCACAAAATTTACAATTCTGACTGCATTATTCAATACTTTATGGGCTTCCGGGTGCACTGTTTTAGAAGCCAGTGCTTCTTTGTATCATGCAATGTCTGAAGGAGAAACAGCACACACTCTTTCCATGAACCTCTTATGACTTCCAGTAAATGCTGCCGCCCAGTTGGCACATATACCAAAACAGTTTGTCCACAACAGATTGTTATCCACAAAAAAAGGAGTTCACAAGAAAGAAAGCATCTGTGTCTGTAGTCCTCCCCTGCATTGAGCAAGGTGATGCAGTGGTTAGAACACTGGACTCTCACTCAAGTGGAGGATGGTTCAAATTTGAGTCTGACCACACACGTTTTCTGTGACAGCCCTAAATCGGTCAAGGCAAACATTCTGAGTGTGTGCTCCATCTCTAGTCACTTCGATATCGATGGGATGTTAAACCCTAATCTTCCTTCCTTCCTAGCCCCTTCCAGAGCTTTACAAAATATTATGTCCTCATGCAGTTCAACTTCATAACAGTTCACTAACACACTGTACAGATAATGCATAATCACAAAACCTGAACGTGTTATGTACATGCACAAATCTCCAGAGGTTAGCTCCATCATCGCTGGTTTATACATATCGACTATGGACAACTTTCTGCCAAACATACAGACATCAAAAGGTGTATGAGATGGGTCATACTCGATCTTTATCTTCCTCTCCATGTACTCAATCATGCTACATGACAGTCCCATTCATACTATTTATACTGCACTTAAGCACCAACATAATGAACCTTCTCAATTTCAATGTCAGTATCAGGTGCTAAACTTACATTCACAGTTTACCACTGGCAGTCACATTGTAAGTACAAATAAAGAGCAGTATTGTGGAACCACTTAACTGTGGCTTAATGTATTAAAGAAACTCTGATGGCTACTGCTGCTGCTATGGTGGTACAGACAATAGACACTCTAACATCTCGGTGTCCTGGTCGAACATTTCAGCAAGCCCTGCATCAGGGGCCAATTGGATTATTGAAAAAAGGAAAATGCTGTTGTTAAAAAACATAGAATACTAATAAATAAATGATCATTTATGGAAAAAGAATAATAGTAACTCTTGCAAATAAACACATAGAATATCAATAAATAAATAATCAATTGTGGGAAAATAAAAGTTGTAAGTATTTTCAAAAACACAGAGAATATTAATAAATGAATGTTAATAAACAAGTAATGATGAGAGAGATATATCCACTAATAATTATCGCAAATGTGACAGTCTTATTATTGTTTTTACTCTGTCTCAGTATGATGGTGGACGTGATGTGGCACTTCATGATGACGATTCTTCTACTACAGTGCACAGCACTCAAATGACGAAACTCACAGAAGTGGAATGGTAATAAAAGGGTAGGAGAGGGAGTGGTTGAGTTGATTTCAGTCTCCCTATTGTCCTAGAGAGAGGAGATGTGGAGGGTAGGGCGTCTTGATTTTGATGCCAGAACTGTCACCTTGGCTGAGTGAGTTACATTGATACAGGTCTGGTATCAAGTTACATAGTGACTTTGAATATAAAACATGCAATGCCTCCAGAGGTGTTGGTGGGGTATCAAATTACACCACGAACTTAAATGCTGTGCTCATACCAGTCCTGATCCAGAACCAACAGACGTCATTTAGTTCCATTATGATGGCCATAGAGGAATTATGCATAAAGTTTAAATTAAATCTAAATCACCCTCTGGAGAAGTATGTGTTGTGTAAGTGGATTAAGAATGAGAAAGACCCACGAAGGTTCAATACCAAAGTTCGGAAAATTCGGAGAAGATATTGTTGGACTCTAAGTTCAGAAAAGAATGCCGAAATGTCATCAGACAAGGTAAGTATAATCTCGTGGTTCTACAAAAAGAGCGATGCATGAAAAGTACAAGTTCCATCATCATACATTATTAAAAGATCTTACTGAGTATCCTAAAAAATTCTAGTTGTATTTAAAATCACTAAACAGGGTGAAGGCTTCTATTCAGTCACTCATAGATCAGTCTGGTGTGACAATAGAAGACAGTGAAGCGATAGTTGAAATTTTTAGTCTCACATTTAAAAACTCATTCAGATAAAAAGATAGAACAGACATGCCATCGTTTGACTGCCACACAAAATCCCAAGAAAAGGACATAGAAGCAGGCATCCCTGGTGCTGAAAATCAAACAAAAGAGTTAAATACAAATAATTTGCCAGGTCCAGATCGAATCCTTATTCGGTTGTACAAAGTGAACTCCTCGACAATAGTTCCATAGTTAGCTTTTGTTTATCGTGAGTCTTTCACTCAGTGGAAAGTACTGAGTGACTGGAAAAACATTTAGGTGGCTCCCATACACAGGGTAATCTGAAATTCCCATTACAGACTTCTAGGACTTTAGAAGGAAGTGAGTAGATAATATTTTGTACTGGAACCAGTGTACAGAAATGTACCCTTTTCATGCTCCAAACATTTGAAAACCTGTTTCCTGGGTAGGTACGCAACAGGGTAATCATGTTAGTAGTAGGGCAAAGCCAGTTTTCCTCCACTCTGCATTGTTGCCAAATTTATTCAAGTTTTTGGACCCTCCCCCACCCATCCTTCTCCCTATCCCCTTAATCTATTGTTCTGTTACTTTATTTATGAGCTGTCTGGTGTTGGTCTATGACCCCAATAGAATACTCTGTCTTCTGAGAAACTCTCCCACCCTTCCATGTCCACCTCCTCCATCCCTCTGGGAAATCCCCAACCACTCCCCATTCCCCCTTGCTGATACAAGCACACTTTTGATGTTAAATTAAGTGACTAATTTATTAAATCGATAAGTTAATTAACCCCTTCCCTCTGGAAAATCCCCCAGACCCCCTCCCCAAATCACTTCCCCTCTTCCATGCATAAATTTGCGAGAAATGCTCGATCTGTGCTAGACTGGAAGGAGCTCATGAAAGAAAATTCAACTGCATTGCAGAGAATGTAATAATAGAAAATCCACCAGAAAATGGGTACACATTTTAAGGAACAAAAAGTATTACTTATCTGTTTATTTTACGTTTAATGATTGATCACACACGTTGTACAACCTTCAGTTTAGCACACGGTTACTTCAAGTTCAAAATGTTCACCATGGGCAGTTATACATATAACAGAACGACGAGCAGTCACCACAACTATGTCAGTCAATGTTACAGTGTAGATCGCTCCATATGTTGCTGTAATCACCTGGCGGAATTCCTCCAGCAAGCATGGCTTATGTCAGTAAACATTATCTTTCGCTGTTCCCCACAAGTAAAAATCCATAGGTGTTAGATCTGGCAAGTGTGCAGGGAACTCAATGGGCCCTCTTAGTCCAATCCAATGCCCAAGGAAATTGTCATCCTGGAAAGCTCGTATGGCTAGGTGCTTGTGTTGGGGGCACACTGTCCTGCTAGTAGATGACCTCTTCATCAGCTCCATAAAGCGGATGTATACCTGGCAAAACTGATGTGCATAACATTTACAGGTACGCTTCTCCAGTGACAGTAGCATCAAATAAAAAGTGTCCTCCTAAGCCCCTAGATGGTAGTCCACACCACACATGAACCCCCATTAGACTGACCATATTATCTACATAAACATGCAGTATCCAGTACACACTGTTATGCCAATTCACGGCTCCATTAACTTTAAATTGTGCCTCATCACTCCACACTACCTTCATCACAAATTGCTTGTCATCAGTTACCATTTGCTGATACCATTCGCTAAATTGCATTCAGCAATCAGGCTCGTCATCGGTAATCGCGTGCAGTAGATAGGCAATGTAAATTTTCCACTTTGCACCTTTCAGAATTCTTCGTACATTTGTACTGCTAAACCCCACTTCACGTGCACATCGCGTAGCAGACTTCTGTGGAGAATTAACAAATGTTTCCAATACAGGAGCCGATGAGGCAGGACTTTTAGCTGTACGCTGTCTTCCTGATCTTCCTTTGTGAATACTAAAAAACGTTACATGCAATTCAAACTTGTCAATAAATCGTTTAATTGTCCAGCGGGCTGGCGGTTCTGTTTCAAACTCCCGCCTCCACTGACGTTGCACTTCAATGTCATTATCAAACTTGAAAACGACTTCACAATACATTTTCGTTGCTCCTTGTCAAGCATGCTCCAGGCATCTTATTTTCTCAATACCGAGATGAAAGTACTAACATCTGTTGAGCCAAAGACCATACTACAACACATTCCTAACTCAAATCGAACGACAATATCGATATCTCGATAGAGCCTGACAAAGAGTGTATACATTTTTCTGGCAGACTTAGTGTATTGTTTATTTATAAAATTCAGTTTGCAGGGGTCGGATCTCTCTTCTATTTGCCAGGAAAAGCTCATCATTCTCTGTTGTTTTGGAAGGCGCAGGTCTTGTAAAATACGCTGAAAAGAAGTAATTAAATAGATGCAGTGGCGAAATGTGGAATTTTTTGTACGGTAGGCAGAGTTATGAGTTTCAAAAAAAGAAAAAAACTTAAAAAAACTTGTGAAACAGAAACACTGCAAAAGAACGTTATTACATATTTCTATTTATACTGATACTATTACAGAGTTTGTTATAAAGAAATGCAAAAAAACTATTAAACTGTTTCACATTAATAAAAATATAACTTACAGTAATTCACTATTATATCTTCTTATAAATAGTTCTACCCTCCTATCCTTTTTCTGGGGGTAAACATTGCAATACGAGAGATGAGCTCCTGTGGTTTGGTTGACGATTTCACAGTTCCCTTCTCTGTAGTCAAAATCGTCAAGTTTGACAGTCTGTCGTTTGTCATCGTGTTGCAAAGGTAGGTTTTAACGTGTTTTAATGTAGTCATGCTTGTTTCACAAGATGTGGTAGTTGCTGGAATTGCAAGAGTCATTGACAGTAATTTCACACATTCAGAGAACACGTTTTTTTAATCCATTATTTATAATGGATTTAAGGAGATCCTGAGGCTGTAGACGTTTATCCTCACTGCTGTAAAAAAACTTAAGTTCTGTTTTCAGTTTTTCACTGTCGAAGAAAGGATATATATTAAGTAATTTTTCAACTTCATGTATATTCAGAGCAATCCCAGTTGACACTCGGCGCGATGGATCATGAGAGAGGCAGTAAATGGGAAATATTTTTACAATTGCTCCCATCAGCCACTGTGCCGAGTGTCAACTTGGTTTGCACGGATCATATCAGGATTAATATAACACTCAAAATACACTCCTGGAAATGGAAAAAAGAACACATTGACACCGGTGTGTCAGACCCACCATACTTGCTCCGGACACTGCGAGAGGGCTGTACAAGCAATGATCACACGCACGGCACAGCGGACACACCAGGAACCGCGGTGTTGGCCGTCGAATGGCGCTAGCTGCGCAGCATTTGTGCACCGCCGCCGTCAGTGTCAGCCAGTTTGCCGTGGCATACGGAGCTCCATCGCCGTCTTTAACACTGGTAGCATGCCGCGACAGCGTGGACGTGAACCGTATGTGCAGTTGACGGACTTTGAGCGAGGGCGTATAGTGGGCATGCGGGAGGCCGGGTGGACGTACCGCCGAATTGCTCAACACGTGGGGCGTGAGGTCTCCACAGTACATCGATGTTGTCGCCAGTGGTCGGCGGAAGGTGCACGTGCCCGTCGACCTGGGACCGGACCGCAGCGACGCACGGATGCACGCCAAGACCGTAGGATCCTACGCAGTGCCGTAGGGGACCGCACCGCCACTTCCCAGCAAATTAGGGACACTGTTGCTCCTGGGGTATCGGCGAGGACCATTCGCAACCGTCTCCATGAAGCTGAGCTACGGTCCCGCACACCGTTAGGCCGTCTTCCGCTCACGCCCCAACATCGTGCAGCCCGCCTCCAGTGGTGTCGCGACAGGCGTGAATGGAGGGACGAATGGAGACGTGTCGTCTTCAGCGATGAGAGTTGCTTCCGCCTTGGTGCCAATGATGGTCGTATGCGTGTTTGGCGCCGTGCAGGTGAGCGCCACAATCAGGACTGCATACGACCGAGGCACACAGGGCCAACACCCGGCATCATGGTGTGGGGAGTGATCTCCTACACTGGCCGTACACCACTGGTGATCGTCGAGGGGACACTGAATAGTGCACGGTACATCCAAACCGTCATCGTACCCATCGTTCTACCATTCCTAGACCGGCAAGGGAACTTGCTGTTCCAACAGGACAATGCACGTCCGCATGTATCCCGTGCCACCCAACGTGCTCTAGAAGGTGTAAGTCAACTACCCTGGCCAGCAAGATCTCCGGATCTGTCCCCCATTGAGCATGTTTGGGACTGGATGAAGCGTCGTCTCACGCGGTCTGCACGTCCAGCACGAACGCTGGTCCAACTGAGGCGCCAGGTGGAAATGGCATGGCAAGCCATTCCACAGGACTACATCCAGCATCTCTACGATCGTCTCCATGGGAGAATAGCAGCCTGCATTGCTGCGAAAGGTGGATATACACTGTACTAGTGCCGACATTGTGCATGCTCTGTTGCCTGTGTCTATGTGCCTGTGGTTCTGTCAGTGTGATCATGTGATGTATCTGACCCCAGGAATGTGTCAATAAAGTTTCCCCTTCCCGGGACAATGAATTCACGGTGTTCTTATTTCAATTTCCAGGAGTGTAAGTCTCTTCATTATACTTGATCAACCTCGTCGTTATGTTTCAAATCTTCCAAGAGTGTTGCTTCTGAAAGAGCATGATCAATTCTTATTGTTCCTTTTATTTAACAACTGCTGTGATGTGTGAAATGTAATGTTCATGTATTTGACCTTCTGAAGGGAAATTGTTAAGACTTTCTTCGCCTACGCCCCATTTACGCCATTCAAAACACTCATTACCCATTCCAAATAGGACACAGTAAAAGCCAAAAAGTTTGTTCCTTGCAATGTTGCCACTTAACCACGGTTTTGAATTGTAACATTATGTTTGGAAACATCTTACAAATTTTCCATTAGTTTTTTTACCAGACAGATTTGGAGTCGGATTTCATTCTTTCACCAGGAGTTTATCTTCCAAAGAAAGACGAGATAATAATGCAAGTATTTCAATTAAAATTTCATTGGTTCTTGTAATGAAATAAATGTGTCCATGGCAGCTTGAGACAGTCAGCAGTACCATGCATTACAAGATAATGATTGAAATGTTAGAGAATTGAGAGATTTCTTTTCGACAACACGATGAGACCAATCGATGTTTGTGATAATGGACTCATGGATACGGTGTACTATTGTATTGAAATGAGCCGGCAGGAGTGGCCACGCGGTTCTAGGCATTACAAAAAAATGGTTCAAATGGCTCTGAGCACTATGGGACTCAACTGCTGAGGTCATAAGTCTCTAGGCACTACAGTCTGGAACCGCAAGACCGCTATGGTGTTGGGTTCGAATCCTGCGTCGGACATGGATGTGTGTAATGTCCTTAGGTTAGTTAGGTTGAAGTAGTTCTAAGTTCTAGGGGACTGATGACCTCAGAAGTTGAGTCCCATAGTGCTCAGAGCCATTTGAACCATTTTTTGTATTGAAATGATGGATCCAGGTAAATAGAAATTTAACATGGGTGATCTGGCGTGTATCTCAAAACACAAGACAACATTTGAGAGGTCATATTTCCAAAACTAGTCGAGTGAGATCTTCACAGTTTCCAAAGTGCAGAGAACAATTCTCAGAATGTACGTTTTAAACGCAGAAGAGCTCGGAACCACTGTGTATCTCATAGAACATGTCTTAAAACGTCGAGAGAATAGTATACTAGTTAAATGGCTTGGTCTTCTTGCAACACAAAACTACTGGATTGACGCTGACGGTTTGGTATATAATGGCATGCACAAATCACAACGAGCACAGTAGCATAGCATGCGTGATAGGAGACACTGGTGGTATTCTCGGCAAACTTCCTGTCAAACTGCACACTCTGGGGGTATAATTACTGCGGACCTGGTACAAAGCTTCAAAAACGTTTTGCTCATGGTGATAAGGGGATTAACCTGCTTGACGCGACGTGTTTGGAACACGACACTGCACATGATCTCCCAATCCGTCACGCTGCAGATCGAATTTTAGCTGATAAAGCCAAGGCGACATGTACGAGAAAGGATATTGGTCTAGCACAGCGCATTGCAGCATTTGTAATTGACAAACCCATGTGTGGTAAAATTAAGTTGGTTTTAGGTGTGAATTTCTAGCAAGTTGTGAATGTTGCACTCAAGCACTGAAGAAGAAGAAGACAACGATGAAGAAGAAGAAGGGGTATTTACAAAACTGTATGCTGACAGCGATATATGAAGCTGAAAGTGCCCTGTAGCATGAGGGACTGGTTGAAGTATCTGCAGTTCTGCTGATACCCAAGACGTCAGGTGGCATTATCCCTTTCCTCATTCCTGCCCTCCATGGTATCTCAGCGATGGGTTCACTGACTGGTGGAGCCGCGGCTATTGCAAAACAGTCAAGAACGCGTAGAACTGCCAGAAGCAGCTAGCGGAAGCAGGAAGACATAATCGCATGATGGAAGCAGCAGCCATCAGAAAAGGACTATACCTGAAACCATACAAGAGAGACCTAGGTCTCTTCACAAATTAAAACAAAAGCCCATTACCTATCCTACCCGATAGACGGCTTACAAATACAAGTCTGTTCAAGTTTATCAGAAAAAAATTCAGCATACCAAGATTCCGTGGTGTACTTATCCAGGATACATTACCGACGACTTTTGTGGAAATCTGGAGAATCTGGAATTGCTGAGGGATGTTGCTGAGGGACCAAGAACCCACTGGGTGGCGTATATTAAGAAAAATAATATAACATCTACTATTTCGATTCATTTGGAAACTTGCAACCGCCAGAAGACCTACAACGATACTTCACCGACAGAATGTGTGTATTCTACAATTTTCACTACCAATACATAAATACTTACTGTCGCGAGCATCTGTGCATTGTGTTTCTCTTAACATTTACGCAGGAGCACACATATAAGGAGATGCATTAAGCATCCACCTGCCAGTTGAAGTTCTAATGAAATGTTATATACTTTGGTTTTAAAAGATCGATCGTCAGTATTGCGGGCGAATTACTTTCCACCAGTTGATTTAAACAATGGGGAGTGGAGTAATATATGTATTGGACTGGAGATTTACAACAGCTTTCAAAATATCACAGAAGCTAACAATAAACTTCGCCTGAAAATTAATGGTGGAAAAGAAATAGTGGAAATATAACCTGGTGTGTACGATATTGACGATTTACACAAAGTTTTAAAACGGTCTCGAAAACGGATTGCGCTATGTGCAAATGTCACTACACTAAAATCTGAAATAAAGACTGTGAGTGCAAAGGTTGTCATTAACCAGACAGGTACAATAGGATGGCTACTGGCTTTCACGAAAGGACAAGGTCCGAAGAAGGATCCTAATAAATTCTACAGATCTGACCAGTCAGTGGATACACTTCCTTTCAGTACAATCCGTGTCGAGTGTAACATTGTAACAAACTTTTCTCTCAACAACAGAATGATTCATACAGCTTACGGATTCTTCCCATCAGTAGGAACAGGGTATAAGATCGTTGAGACCCCTACAAACGCTATTTACCTCCCAGCAACAGTTTAGGCTTTGGACTATCTGGAGCTGCATATTGTGGACCAGGATAATCAACTTGTCTACTTTCATGGCTAGGAAATCATTGTACGGCTACATCTAAAGATAAACCAGCAGTGGCTTTGAACGTGCAGAGACACAGAAGCGGCGGTGGCCTTCAACTAGCTGGACCTGTTGGAAGCAGAAGCGACGACCTTTAGTTTGCTGGACCAGAAGCATTGGCGGCGATCTTCAACCAGTCAGGGATCGCAGCGTCCCTATATTGTCAACGAAGAGAAGAGGAATGTTAGGTATAAAATCAAAGAGCACAGTGCACAGTGCAGCACTTCACAACAGAGCAGCAAGGTGACAGCATGTGAAAACTATAAGTTTCTTAAATCAGTAGGTCTGAAGCCACACAATGACGTCATTCAATAAGACTAGCCCAGTGGAATATGACAAGTGTTATTATATGCCAGGAATATTTATTGGGTATACCTTATGCAACAACCACAATTAACGAGAATGATGGAATTAGGATTGTCATCCAACTCCAAGACACTTTAATCCTCCCACGAAAGAGTTTCATATATCTTGATGCACCATTTACGAAAAGGGATGGTACTGCTAAAGCGGCACCGAACCTTAAACGTAATCCTTTAGCGTTCCTTTTTCATGAGATACAATATGAATAATGAGGTCGAGATTGACCGTACACGTAATGGGGATATAACATCAACTCTTAAAACGTATGTGTCTGCTTAGAGTACAATGGATAACAACTCATACATTCAACGAGCTCAAGGGGAGAGCAAGCTCACCATCAATAAAATAATATGGAAAGTGTCACACATGTCTATATTGGATGAGCAGCGTTTGAAGCTTTTAAAAGTTGTGAATGCCAGTGTGTTTTTACAGTTATCTTTCCATTCATGAGAGGTTTTCGTGTACACTGTGCCACCGACTATAAGCGGATAAACATAGGCTATTAAAACCTACACTCAATTGGAGACACCCAAGTTCATCATTCTTGTGTTTCAGACCAATAGAAGAGGGAATATAGCAAATTATTCCACCAAATTTGATAACTGCAAGTTAACTAATGCCAGAGTGTACCTGAACTCCAAATTCTATGCTATGATAATTTACAACTTCTGTGGAATGAAAATGTATACTGTCTAGCATAGGACATGTATGCAAAGTTCCTTGCTACATACTATGAAGAGGAAGGATGTCTATTCAGTCCACAGAAATTCAAGGAGGAGGCGCCGTTCATCAAGGAGGTGGCGCTAATCATCATAATAGACTCCTCAAAACAGAACGAGATAATTAAATTTGGATCTATAAATGTAAGAATTGATTTTGAATCTTTGGCAAATTTCCCAGTACACACTGCAGTATATGCTCTAGTTCTAAATGACCGTGTGATTAACTACTGCCCACTCAACCATGTTGTGCAATGAGCTATGTAAATGAACAGGTGCTGCGCCATACCCAGACCATTCCACAATGGTATCTCAAGTTGTGAACATTACTGCAGATGCTCAGTGTTTCGATATTGATGAACATAGTCAGTTCATATTTAAAGATACTGCATTCATAGCATACACAGAAGATGCTGGAATAATAGAGACGTACTCAGCAAACACTGTAGCTCTTTCAAGGATGTGAAGTGCTAAAACACAGAGGAGTGCAAAGTGGTTAACATGTTTCTATCATGGACTTCACTGGATGATCCTGGAATATCCTAAAAAGATATGGCGACGTTGCTTTAGTTATTCGACCACGTGAATACTTTTATCTACATGAAGGGGAAGGACAAAATTTTATGGATGTGTCGAATCGTCAAGTTCGCTGCTGTTCAAGATCTGGAATTTTACGGGATTCCTGCTCTCCATCGACTCAGGATGAGAAGGAAATGTGTAAAAATAGCGTTGTGTCTGTTCCTGAAAATGTAAAGTTATTTTTAAGTTCGAATTTACCTCATAATATGTGTGTACCTGTTTTTACTGATTTCACCCTGTTCCCACTTTTTTTATAGTTATACCATAGGCAACATTAGCCAGATATCTGTGGTTTTCTTCAGGCACAGGAGATATAATTTTAGACATGTTTGCTATATGTCTTTGGAAGCAGACACAGTCATCTGCCTCCTCCTCCCGTAAGCCAATTCTTGCTGTAGAGTAGGTGTAATCACAAGCAACCATTCTATATATTTTGTTATCTTCCATGTTAAACTTCACCTTCATGTTCAAAGGTAATGTCATTTGTGTCCTGTACATCCTTTATATATACGATTGGGGTAGGATTTTTCTTTCGTAAATAACAACAACAAAGACATATGGTACCGAATTTTTTCATTTCTTCAGTTCTTGAGATACAATTTGATTATTGAGATACAGTTCAGTTCCTGAGATTACAGTTTTTTAACAATTAAAAAATCACTGCTTACACTACCAAATTCCAAATAGTAGCAGTTATGTGGTTGAACAACAATTGTTTTGATGGACTGTGAACTATGTACACTTAAAAACTAATCTTACTTGGATGGATAGCGGCAAGTGAAACTTAAAAACAGTTCTGTTTACAAATGTACATATCATACAACGTGATAGATATGATATTTACATTCTTTTGTCATTTGATGTGCAGTTGTATACTATTTTCATTGTTGCAGATGATGTGCATCTATATATTTATAAAATTTCTTTATCACGAATGGTGTGCATATATATTTACAAGTGTGTACACAGTACACAAACTGTCCAAGCACACATATTGTACATAAATATGTATTTACACCACACACACACACACACACACACACATACACACACACACACACACACACACACAGTTACTATGATAAAAGGGCCATCTTACTTGGACACATACACATTCTCTCACTCTCAGTCAATCAGAGTCTCCCATCCCTTCTCTCACAAGTGAATAGTGTGAGTGTGGGGAGTTCGATTCCATCATCACAAATGACCCTTTTATCGTCATGAGGTGACAGGCCAACTTTAGACTGCAGCACAGTGTAAACCTCATGTCCTCTCGATCAAATACTAGCTTGTCACACCAAGTGCTGTGGCTGCGGCAGAGTGCTGTGAACACTGCTGTACAGACACTGCAAATAATAGTCTTTGACAGAGAGGGCTTTCGATGCCATATGATGAACACCCTTAGCACACCCTTAGCCCGCCTCTGGGTGGCACCTTCCAACATGTGATACGCATACATTTTTGATCAGTGACCTATGAACTCCACAAATGGCATTCCATTTCCCTCGTCTTTCATAATGCTAATAACCTTCTTATTATGTGGAACAATACGATGAGGATTATCGGCTGTGTATCAGGACACATCATATTCACTACCATAGCATCTCACTACTTCATATGGATTGCAGTTCTTCACCCAGTAGACGAAGCTATCTGTACCCATATAAAGTAATTCAGGATCAGCAAAATGAAAGCGGTACATGTGGGGTTTGTATAGTTGTATTATGAACGTCTCTACTCTGCTGCAACCTTCACTATCTCCCCATCAACAGAGTTCTTGCTGAATACTGTGACCCATTTAAGATTTGATCTGGCAACGCATTTTCTTACGCTATAACGCTCATCCCATTGGAGTCTAATCAAAATTTCATGATGTTCCCTCAAATACTCCATTGCTATGCCGAAAATTGGATCATTCATTAATTTATAAAAATCTGTCTCAGTCACATGTGGCGGAAGCTCTCTGTCTCAAAGTGAAACCACTATACCTCTTCAACAATGGGCTGCCTAAAGGAGATAGCCAAGGTGATTCTAACCAAACTCACTCCCAATTTGTGACACTGCTGGAAATTATGATAGTGAATAATGTATCTCTGCTTATTCCACAGCATTGTCATCAGTTTTGGGGTGGAACCTCCTTCTGCAACTATTTGCTCTGGACACAGCTGCAAATCGGCATGTGCATCATGCAAGCTAATAGGATATGTGAGTTCTGCATCCACCACATACTCCACATCACAATCAGCCACCATACCCTGATTTTTCCACCTGATCCCTTGCATTCATCTTCATGCACCCATCGAAATAACAAGTCAGCAGTGATTGTTGCATGGTGTGCCCATGTAAGTTATTGACATCCAAGTACATGATGTGACTCGAAACAAGAGTTGGAATCTGTCACCCATATGTGAGTTATTTTCCTTGGCACACTTATGGACACATCGGCAAAGTCCCTCGCTCAAAGAAAAACAGCATGTCAGCTTCGGTCAATAGTTTGACACTGCACTTCATTTTCGTGACTATAGCGTCCAAAGACAACCTAAGTGCTGTGCAGTAAAGGGCGGGATCTCGAGAATATGTGGTTGTGCATAGACCCCGGAATTTCTCGAAAACTTTCGCAACCAAGTGCACGTCTGTGTAGATGTAAAGCTGTGCATACTCTCTTAAAGTGGAGAGATTGAATTTCTGTCAGTCATTCCCAGCATGCTCATACTCGGCATTCATTATGGCATTGCCTGTAGGACTGCTGGAGAGTGCAGTTATGTCAAGCAGTCTGGTTTCGTTGAGTGTTGGCGTACTGTCCAGATTCTCATTTCGAAAAACCCCTTCCTAGTCACAAGTTGAAACTTTTCCTCATTGGGAAATGCATCTTGAGTGATATGCATATCCTCTGTAGGTAGAGTTTCACCAAGTTTCTGGAGTGGTGCCCGTTGTCAGCGATGTGGAAGTCGTAGAATACTCTTAGAAGTGCCACTTGTGTTGACAGTTCGAATGGCTCAGTCTATTGTCCGACGAATTTTTAGCCGTTCTGAAGGGAATGTCACAGTTTAGAAATCGAGTTGAACTCACAAGGGCTTACGTCAACGGAGTACAGTAGGTGGTATAGCACTTAGCAGCCCCATCAGTCAAACAAATCAGTTCGTTTTTGGGACACAACCTACAACTAGCTTAGAGACAGAAGTGATGACACTATCTGCAGGACCTGACCATCATTTTGCAAGACAATGCTCAAGCACGTACAGTGCAAGCTATTACTGATTTGTTTGACTGATGGGGCTGCTAAGTGCTATATCACCTACTGCACTCCCCTGACTTTAGCCCTCGTGAGTTCAACTCGATAGCTAACTGAACACTTCACGGCATTTGCTTCAGAACTGCTACACATTCGTCAGGCAATAGACCACGCCATTCGAACTGTCAACACAAGTGGCACTCCTAAGAGTATCCTACGACTTCCACATCTATGACAACAGTTTATACACAATGCTGGTGACTTCTCTGAAGGTCAGTAAAACTTTGAAACACGTATTTATTTTGTATGAGCTGTAAATAAATAGCTGCCACTATTAAAGTTCCAACCCTCGTACTACAACAACAAAGTATGCAAAATATGTTATGTATATGATGAAATTTTTATCTAACAGCAGCATATGACATATGTGCACAGTACTATGGAGAAGCCAGCTCATCAATTGTCCATGGAACATATACTGAAGCAGCAAGACAAAATGTATTCATTATTATGAAATACGTAGTGCAAAAGCTGCAGTTATCGATTTTGATTCTCGAAATCATGTATAACAGCAAAGATTCACTGTGCACCAAATAATAATATTATGTATACAAAGAAGACCCTGGGCACAAGGCCTCTGGACACTGTGGGAAGCAGGTGTGTTGTCATGATGGTCCCAACAAAGTGTGGTAAAGGAGTTATTTTTCTGGCACTGTGCAGTTGCCCAGAGCTGTTAGCAGGTAAGTGTTTTATAGAGTTTGTTTGCAGTATGTGTATTAGGTGGGAGTTTTTCACGGTCTTTGTAGAATGTTTAGGTCTTTATTAACGATGGTTTGTTGTGATATGTTATTCCCACCACCAATCTGAAGGACTGCAATCAGAGCAAGACATCACGTCTGCGTTTGTAGCAGCAGAAATATAGTGCTTCCTACCACCTCTTACCTATCAGCACAACCACACGAAGGGTTGCTGTCACCTGATGCTTTGTTTGGAGATTAGTGCGATATGTGCAATCTTGAATAAATTTGTCTACAATGCAGGGTGGGGTAGAACCAGCTTTGCTCTACTACACATGGTCACCACTTTTACAACCAACTGATTAGGGGTAAACCATTACACCATTTGTTTTACAGTTCCTATGATTAATAGCCAAAGAAATTGCTCATGTGCTCATTGACGGTTTCTCTTCAATGTGATGCAATAAGGCCTCTTCCACTTCAAGTGTACGACGTCTCCCGCTTAAAATGAAGGTATCGTTTCTCGAGCCATTGTGTAATTGTGCCGAAAATGATATGCGATGGAGCTGAGCATTGCGGAGATCGATCTTGATAAAAGCGACGAGCAGCACTTCCATTCCCATGAACTTCCCCATTCAGAAGGATCACATCGGTGTATTCTGCAAACAAGTACTCAGCCACGTTTCTGTAACACCCAGAGATACGTGAATGAGACTCAAACGATATCAGAGAAGTAGGATAGACATCAAATGACATCAGCCGATCCATTGTAACCAGCCTTTGCCATGACTACCCTGTTACAAACCTACCAAGGAAACATGCTTTCAAATAATTTAGTACGGAAATGGAATGTTTTCAGACATGACTTCCTATTCAAAACATTATGTGCTCGCCGGCCAGAGTGGCCGAGCGGTTCTAGGCGCTACAGTTTGGAGCCGCGAGACCGCTACGGATGCAGGTTCGAATCCTGCCTGGGGCATGGATGTGTGTGTGATGTCCTTAGGTTAGTTAGGTTTAAGTAGTTCTAAGTTCTAGGGGACTGATGACCTAAGCAGTTAGGTCCCATAGTGCTCAGAGACATTTGAACCATTTGAACATTATGTGCTCGCTCTCCTCTACAAGTCCTAGATATTTGTAATGGGAATTTCCGAACACCCTATATAAGAAGGTTAAAAAATGAACAGACCCACAAAATTACAGAGCAATATCCTTAACGTTAGCTTGCTACATAATTCCTGAACATAGTTCTAAAATAATAAATTTCCTTATAGGAAAAAAGGCTCTATCCACAAATCAACACAGATTTAAAAATCGCAGATTTAAAAATCGCTTATGTGATATTCTGTGAACTACTGATGAAGAGCAACAGGTAGACTCCATATCTCTAGATTTCCAGGAAGCTTTTGACACAATGCCACACTGCAAACACTTGACAAAAGTCCATGCATATGGCTTGGTTCTCATACATCTACAACATTTACTTTTATACTCTACAATCATTGTGAAATACATGACAGATGGTGTGTCCCATTGTATCAGTTAAGGCTTTTTCCCATTCCATTCATGTATGGAATTTGTGAAGTCCCACTTTTAAATTTCTCTGTGTGTGTTGTAATTAATCTTATCTTGCCCCACGATCCACATGGGAACGATATGCAGAGGATTGTAGTATATTCCTAGAGTCATCATTTAAAACCAGTTCTTAAACTTAGTAGGTTTTCTCGGTATAGTTTCCATCTACCTTTGAAAGTCTGTCATGCAGTTCTGTCAGTATCCCTGGGACATTCTCCCATATGTCAAACAAACCTTTGACCATTCGTTCTGTATTTGTTCAATATCCCCTGTTAGTTCTGTCTGATAAGGGTCCCATACACTTGAGCAATATTCTAGGATGTGTCACGTGAGTGATTTGTATGGAATCTCCTCTATAGACTGATTGCATTTCCCTAGTATTCTTCCCGTAAATCGATGTCTGCTACTGGCTATGTGGTCATTCCATTTCATGTCCCTACGAAGTGTTACATCCATGTATTTTGTGAATTTACCGATTCCAGCTGTAGCTCATAATATTGTCCTCAATGTCATTAATATACAACATGAACTGCAAGGGACGTAACACACTTCTGTAGGGTACACCTGAAGTGACATGCACATTTGTCAATGACTCTCCATTCAAGATAACTTTCTACATACTGCGTACCAAAAAATCCTTAATCTAGTCACAAATTTCGCTTGATACCCCTTACGATCGTACTTTTGATAGTAAATGTAGATGTGGTATTGAGTCAAATTATTTTCAGAAATCGAGAAATACTGCATTTACCTGATTCCTTGAACCTTGGCATTCACTATGTCATGAGATAAAAGTGTGAGTTCGGTTTCACATGGTCATTGCTGGTTGGCAAGTGGTAGGTCATTCTGTTCAAAGAATACATTCTAAGATTTTAAAGCATATGAATGTCAAAGATCACTTCTGTTACCCTTGGTGAACATCAGTGTGACATGTGCTTTCTTCTAACTACTGATTCAAACGGTTCAAATGGCTCTAAGCACTATGGGACTTAACTTCTGAGGTCATCAGTCCCCTAGACTTAGAACTACTTAAACCTAACTAACCTAAGGACATCACACACAGCCATGTCCGAGGCAGGATTCGAACCTGCGACCGTAGCAGCAGTGCGGTTCCGGACTGAAGCGCCTAGAACCGCTTGGCCACAGCGGCCGGCTTCTAACTACTGTTTTTTATTTGAGTTACCTATGATAGTTTATAAAGGGGTAACTCAGCCTTAGCCACAGATTGCCTTAGTACCTGATAGAGATCCCATTGGGGCTAGGACTTTGTACAGTTTTAACAACTTCAGCTGTCTCTGAACGCCACAGACACTAATATCTACTTCACTCATCTTTTCATTGGTATAAGGATTAAATAGGGGTAATACTTTTGGATACTGCTTCTGCTTTGCTGCTCCCCTTCCTCATCCTTGACTGACTGGACACTAACTTTGTTACACGGTTTAACTTGTTCTATAATTTGATATGTAGATCCTAGTAGTCAGTAAAGTCAAGACATTAATGCTGCATGTAAACTGCAGGCAATATTCATTACTGCCAATGGTTGCATTGCTAGTTATTTCTTTTTCTCCTTTAGTCTTGATACAGTGAGGGAGTTTTGTTACACCAGCAACCTTGGGGGGCTTTAGCTGGCTCATGGGAGGGAATTGAACAAGGGAGTCATAAAGTCGTTTAGGGCAGAAAGTCGTCCTTTGTGCAGGTATAGAACAGGGGGAAGCTATCTGCCATATCCATGCTGCTGGAGTGTCTAGAAGGTCAGGCGGTTTGTCATAAAAATTACGTTGTGTGAGAAGCGAAAAGAACTCCTTTGTAGAAAGATAATAATCTAAAGGCTAGGTAGGAACACGAACCTTTGTAGTGTGGGACCATGGGAGCAGCCACTGAGCTCTGGTGCACCTTGCTAGAACATTTGTTCAAATTCTAGTTGTAAAGTAACATTGCAAAGCAATATGAAATGGGGCGAGCAGGTAAGATCAGTTGTAGGGAAAGTAATTCGCCGACTTCAGTTTCTTGGTTGACTAGGAAAGGCTATTTCGTCTATAAACGAGACCACATACAGAAGACTTGTGTTACCCATTATAGTGTATTACTTGACTGTTTAGAAATCCCACTAGGTCGGTTTAAAAGAAGACGTCAATACAGTTCATAGGCAAGTTGCAACATATGTTAATAGCATGTTCGATCAACATGCAAGTGTTACAGAAACGCTACGTAAACGCAAATGGGAATGCCTGGGGGGTAGAAGACGTTCTATTAATGAGATACTGTTGAGAAAGTTTAGAGAACCAGCATTTGAGGAAAACTGATAAGCTACTCTAATGCTAGCAACAGACGTCTCGTGCAAGCCACAAAGACCATGAAGTGCCATAACATGTTAGACTAGATTTTAAAGTACAGTGCCATCGTTCCATCATCTCATTATTGGTTGGGTGACAGTGGGTAGATCAGTGGTGTTTGAAACCACATAGATTTGCCATTTCATGGAACGGACTTGGTTCAAATTGACGTCCTTGATCAGTAGTGACCTTGGTGGGACATCCAAATCGAGAGATCCATGTGGTTAGAAATGTCGACGCCATTGTTTCCACCAGTATATATGCAACTGGCACTGCTTTCTGCAATAGGTAAACCAAAAAACTGCAAACAAGAAAGTATCTAATACCATTTGCTGGCCTTAGGAGTGCCACTAAGTCAGTGTGGATGTGAGAAAAATGTTGGGCAGGCCCATCGAAAGAAGCTATAGCCTTGTGGACATCACATCCTGTCTCAGCTCTTTGGCATGCTAAGCAAGTTCTTACCTATAAACGATGGTCATGTCTAATGTATGGCCATACAGTCTGTCAGCCACTATTTGGACTGTGCAGTTTACCCCAGGATTCGTCTCTCTGTAGGCAGAATCGAAAACTTGTTTTCTAAAAACCGATGAAACAAAAGGGCGAGGCCGGGTTTTGGAAATATTACACCATAATAACATTTAGATTCCATCTATTGGAAGCCGCTTCAATTGCAGTCCAATGTTTTGGTTTCTGACAAGTCTTTGCCATTCCCTGTCAGTGGCCTGTGCGTTTGCCAGTAGCTTGTAGTCAGTTTTTGCAGAGACAGCACTAATTCGACAAAGATAGACAGCCCCTCATTTTTGCCCTTTTCACACGGCGGATGTTGTCTGTAACTTGACTAACGAAACTGTCTTGGTAAAAAGGATTCAGGTGGTGTTTTCAAAGCAAAAGAAATAGGTTTATGATCAGTGAACACCGTGAGGGGAACATGCTTCTGTGTGTGGCCAAAAATGTCGAATGGCTTCATATGCAGCTCTTTGTCATTTCCAGGAAAAGAAATCAAGCAGTTGCCACGTACTTCCTATTTTCTGGTGAAATGGTGCCGCCCCTATCACCATTTGACTAGCTTCAAATTCGGTAGCAGGAGGTGCGGAATGGACAGGGGTCCCTAAGATGGGAGCATCATGCAAACTTGGTTTCACTATGTCAAACACCTGCAACATTTCAGGAATCCAAATGAGGAGACATTGCACACTTTAGTTTGGTAGGACAATGCGGCCATTAGAGGTGCCTGTGGGGCTGCCACCAGAGGCAGAAACACTGACACGTCATCCACATATCCAAGACAGAAAGAAAATCCATGCAGCACTTCTTCAACGAAGTGATGCCACATTTGGGTAGTATTCTTGAGACTGAATGGTATACATAAGTAGTCTGAATAGTCCAAAAGGCTTGATAACAGCAGTGTTTGGTATATCCTCAGGTGCTACAGGAATCCGGTGGTAAGCCTTCTTAAAATGGATCATGATGAATATCTTCACACTGGCTAGCACACTAGTGAAATCCCGTATGCTACGCACTCGTATACAGTCTGGAATCATTTCCATATCCATTGTGCTATAGTCACTGTAAGATCTTGTAATGGTCGCCTGGTTGTAGATATTGCTATAATCGCACTATTTCACTCCCATTTACGGTGCTTGTTAGCACTTGATGTTAGGATTGGCGCCATTAAAATGCATTGTGGTAATCGCTGCTGCTTGCTGGATCGCTGCTGTGTCTCGATGCTGATGCTGGCTCTAAATCTGGTTGTCTAGGGGTAAAACGATGAGGTCCTGTGTTTTTGATGTGCTTTTGGTGATAAATATCGAGCGAAACCAACAAATATTTAAACTTCAAATACACTCCTGGAAATTGAAATAAGAACACCGTGAATTCATTGTCCCAGGAAGGAGAAACTTTATTGACACATTCCTGGGGTCAGATACATCACATGATCACACTGACAGAACCACAGGCACATAGACACAGGCAACAGAGCATGCACAATGTCGGCACTAGTACAGTGTATATCCAACTTTCGCAGCAATGCAGGCTGCTATTCTCCCATGGAGACGATCGTAGAGATGCTGGATGTAGTCCTGTGGAACGGCTTGCCATGCCATTTCCACCTGGCGCCTCAGTTGGACCAGCGTTCGTGCTGGACGTGCAGACCGCGTGAGACGACGCTTCATCCAGTCCCAAACATGCTCAATGGGGGACAGATCCGGAGATCTTGCTGGCCAGGGTAGTTGACTTACACCTTCTAGAGCACGTTGGGTGGCACGGGATACATGCGGACGTGCATTGTCCTGTTGGAACAGCAAGTTCCCTTGCCGGTCTAGGAATGGTAGAACGATGGGTTCGATGACGGTTTGGATGTACCGTGCACTATTCAGTGTCCCCTCGACGATCACCAGTGGTGTACGGCCAGTGTAGGAGATCGCTCCCCACACCATGATGCCGGGTGTTGGCCCTGTGTGCCTCGGTCGTATGCAGTCCTGATTGTGGCGCTCACCTGCACGGCGCCAAACACGCATACGACCATCATTGGCACCAAGGCAGAAGCGACTCTCATCGCTGAAGACGACACGTCTCCATTCGTCCCTCCATTCACGCCTGTCGCGACACCACTGGAGGCGGGCTGCACGATGTTGGGGCGTGAGCGGAAGACGGCCTAACGGTGTGCGGGACCGTAGCCCAGCTTCATGGAGACGGTTGCGAATGGTCCTCGCCGATACCCCAGGAGCAACAGTGTCCCTAATTTGCTGGGAAGTGGCGGTGCGGTCCCCTACGGCACTGCGTAGGATCCTACGGTCTTGGCGTGCATCCGTGCGTCGCTGCGGTCCGGTCCCAGGTCGACGGGCACGTGCACCTTCCGCCGACCACTGGCGACAACATCGATGTACTGTGGAGACCTCACGCCCCACGTGTTGAGCAATTCGGCGGTACGTCCACCCGGCCTCCCGCATGCCCACTATACGCCCTCGCTCAAAGTCCGTCAACTGCACATACGGTTCACGTCCACGCTGTCGCGGCATGCTACCAGTGTTAAAGACGGCGATGGAGCTCCGTATGCCACGGCAAACTGGCTGACACTGACGGCGGCGGTGCACAAATGCTGCGCAGCTAGCGCCATTCGACGGCCAACACCGCGGCTCCTGGTGTGTCCGCTGTGCCGTGCGCGTGATCATTGCTTGTACAGCCCTCTCGCAGTGTCCGGAGCAAGTATGGTGGGTCTGACACACCGGTGTCAATGTGTTCTTTTTTCCATTTCCAGGAGTGTATTTATTACTCTGGTGGCCATCTTAATTCCACTGTCCACCAAAGACAATGACACAACACAAAGTAGTACTTCTTTTACATGTTCTTTGCATTGTTTATCCACCTCGAACAATAACACACAAACACACTTTACTAAAGTGACATTCTGACTGCGCTCCCGACCCTTCTTGCTGCTTGTATTTATAACCTTGTCAAATAACTACTAAAAAGAGATATAGTTTATAAGTCACATGTACATCTGTTATCGTAATTTCTGCAGAAAAGTTATTAATTTACATCGAGTGACATAATTTAACAGGTTATTAAAATGACAGACAGATTTGTTGACTTGACAGAATAATTCTTTGTTACAAAAAGGCCGTTTTTTAGAAGTTTGTCAATTGACTTTTTATAATTTGCATAAATAAGTAAATAACATGAATTATTAAGAATTACTTTGGTTTTCGTCTAAAATAGGAGTGTTTATGTGAATACTGAGTGAAAACGCTCCGAGTGAACAAATAGGTTTCACTGGGTGATTTTTATTTAAGGAGATCCAAAATACGTCAGTTGGTCACTATTTTTCGTACTTCATATTAATTATTTAAGATGAACTTAGGGTTTCTACATGATGACATTAGCTATATCAGTGATCAAGTGATATTAACTTTTTTGTGTGGGTCAGTTATTCAGTATAATTTAATGGGTTGACTGTTTATGGAGACATGTTATGCAATCATTGTTAACGTACACAATAACTTTTCTATAATCATAAATACTCGTTAAACTGGTTGCATTTGGAGGGTATCACATACTTCGGTAAAGTAAAGCCTTTAATATGTTCCGTTACAATCTCTAGGAGCTGTCTTTCTTTTTTACGAGATGTGTATGCGACACCCAGAATTGTCAGAACGGCAGATAACATCTACGGTTAATAAATCATCAAACTTTCATTTCTGTAGCATACTTGATCAGTAATGACCTTGGTGGGGCATCCAAAACGAGAGATCCATGTGGTTAGAAATGTCGGCCCCATTGTGTCCACTAGTATATAAGCAACTGGCACTGCTGCTCCACAGTAGGTAAACCAGGAACTTGGAAGCCCTCAGGGCCAAATTCACCCCTGGAGTAGTTTGAATGGGGATAGACGCAGATCGCTGTTTAACATCTCTCAAGGTAGCAGAAGATAGCTGGGATGGAGGAATATTTTCACCTAATCTCCAGATTTCTGCTTTGTTCTTCTCCATGACATTGGCTCCCGCACAAATTTGAGAGTGTAATGCAGAATTTTCCTCAGTAATATTTGTTCTTTCCTCTAAGGAATGATAACTTGTTAAGTAAATCGCTGTAACCACACACTAATGTACGAAGTTTATTTGTCGAAAAATCTGGCATAGTCTGACTCAATCGTCGTGGCATCTTATCCAGAGGCACTACGTAATATGTCTTATAGTGGCACACCAAGGAGAAAGGTGCAACTTAGAGTATGAGAGCTGTTTGTTGAACCTAGGTGAGTGTAAACTGTTTCACCATCCATGTAGATTTCTGCTTGTCGAGTGGAAATGATGGTGTTAAAATAGTGCAATAAATCGGCCCCAAGAATGAGTTCTGTTACATCAGCTACTCGGAAAGCCCACTGTAAAGATTTTTTGAAGCCTTAGTTCAAACTATAGTGCGTTTACTAAATGTGGAAATTTTGAAGTTGTTCATGGTTGTGCCGCGCGGGATTAGCCGAGCGGTCTCAGGCGCTGCAGTCATGGACTGTGCGGCTAGTCCCGGCGGAGGTTAGAGTCCTCCCTCGGGCATGGGTGTGTGTGTTTGTCCTTAGGATAATTTAGGTTAAGTAGTGTGTAAGCTTAGCAGTTAATTCCCATAAGATTTCACACACATTTGAACATTTGTTCATGGTTGTGAGTCGTTAGTCAGCTAAAGATTGCTTGTTGCCAGGAGAACACTGACGCCCAATCCAGAGTCAATAAGATATGTTCGAGAAATAGAAGTGTCAGTTACATACAAATGACTTGCTCCACCAAGGTTCCTGCAAATGGCCTGTCGTCTCGTTTCTGGAATAATGAGATTGCCAATGCTGGGAGTGAACGAAGTTCCTTTGGTTGATTTAGGATAGGTTGTCTTTAGATCATGGTTAACAAAGGACAAATTGCACACTTTCGTCTTGTGAATGTTGGTGGAGAGGCGCTTGATCTCAGAACGACCAGTAGCGCCTACACCTGGTGGTTGTTGTAGTTAGGTTAACTGCAAGGTCAAGTGCCGTTTCTTGGGTGTTCTCTGAATCGGAAATGATACCAAGACCAGTTGTGTAAACAACATTCGTTGACATCTTGGTGTTTGTTCTGTCAGCTGTTGGCGTATTGGCTATAGTGAGTCACCACTGCTGCTGGAGATTCATTAATCTGCTGCCAGAGAGTGCTCAAGTCATCCTGAAGCGTGCAAATACAAGCATGTTCAGCCAGTGGGAGTAGCGGCCCTCTAGCAGCCTTAGGAGCAACTATTTCCACTACGCCACCACCAGTTAGAGGGCTCCCACTCGAATTGTCATTTAAAAAGAAATATTATGCACTTAATCAGCTACATGCAGCTGAGAACTCAAGTCTTTGGGGTTATTCAAAATCATAGCACTTTTAATAGCGAAAGGTATCTGACTGAACCACACTTAGCTGAAAGCAGTGACTGAAATTTCAGTTTCAGTCGTTAGCAGTAGTAGATTGAGCCAAAATTTTGATGAGAGATTCATCACCAATAACATCTCTTTTTAATACTTGTTGAATGCATATTTCTCTTGATTTTCGAACACAGCAAAGCACGTGGTCTTTGAAGTGTGTTTACTTGCACACAGCAGGTGTGTTACGAATAATGTCTGACAATAACAAAAGAGTTTGAGTGTCTAAAGCACTGATGGTAAGTACAAATTATAAATTGTTATCACACACACCATAGGCACTGAACGGGAGTTCCAATAGCTTCAACCACAGGTGTGACTGTCGCAGAATATACGGCGGAACGTTTATTTTGCTATGTGATACATTTAACCAGTAGTATGTTCACCTGACATGTCTCTCGTAGTAGAGAGCACCACTTACGGAGACGACAATCCAAAATGAGTGCAATGAGAACTTATTAATAATTGCCCCGGATATACGGATTTACAAACCAGGGCAAAAACTTGATAGTGGCGCCCCTCCCCCTCTCGAGCGTTTGAAATAGCACGTTAAAATTTCTTTAAAAGTTGATTTTTCAAAACTATGTTTATTTTGTAGCACACATCTTTCTGAAGAGTTTGATATATAGTTATTTGGTCTTAGGTGTGCCAAAGTGCAGTGCCATGCCACTTCACACAGCATTCTTCTGCCGCACATCATTGTATTTCGCGTTGTGGAACTCAAACATGTACATTTTGTAATGGAAGCCATCAAACCTACATTCCGGACAGTGGAAATTAAAATGTCCTGTGGTGCCTCTCAATTAATTCTGGGTGATATTATTTGTGACTGGGAGAATAAGCACTCTTCCGAAAATTTGAACTTAATATTGTCTATTAGCTACTAACTTTCTCTTTTGTGTGACATAAAATTAAATATAGGAAATATAAACCAGTAAAGACAGAGGCAAGCGATACTGTACACATTTCTTCAGCCCTTAGGTCCCAGCATTTTTCCTCTCTAATCTTGCTACAGATTTACACAGCGTGCTTTCCTTTCTGTGAAAGAATCTATTACCTCTTACCCCATCAAAGTTCGTCAAACATTTTGCTACATGAAAAATCAAAATGTCGTTGTGTAATATTGAAAAAGCCCTTAATACGAATAGCACCCAAGACTGTTGTAGTTCCTCAATTTGGTTACGTCTATTTTGTCACTGTCAGCTAGATAAAACGAAATATGCTTTTCTAATATTGCAGAGATCATAACACACGCCAAATAAACGAGACTGATTTGGCACATATGGTCATTTTTATCTACCTCATTTACATAAATAACATGACAATATAATTAATGAAGGACCGATATCAGATGCCCATTAGGCCTACTACAAGCATAAAGTTTAATGTTAAGAAATAGTTTCACATTTCATTCATATGCTCCAGTTTCTCAAGTGTGAGATCGAAAAGTAGTAGTACAACATTTTTATATAAATTTGGTATCGTCATATTATTTCATATAATTCGTGAGATATCCTCGTTTCTTCTCCTTCCTCGTTCTAACACATAATCTTCTCATCAGTAATTCTGTAACCGTTCCTGCAATTGTCAAAACTTATTCTCAGGTTAACTTCACTAACCTTGCCAGAATTACTATTTCAGTTATCCAGCGTTTATTCACTGGTTAGGCGTTATTACTTGTTTGTACTACGCGTTTTGCGTCTAAAGCGCTATGTCACGGATTGCGTGAGGTTCGAGTCCTCCCTCGGGCATGGGTGTGGGTGTTGTTCTCAGCATAAGTTAGTTTAAGTAATGTGTAACTCTAGGGCTCGATGCCCTCAGCAGTTTGGTCCCTTAGGAATTCACACACAGTGGAACATTTACAATGGGTTTTTCACGCTGTTCAGAGAACAGAACTTAAAGCAGTTGCTAATTAGGGACCGTACAACTGTTCCTTAGTAGTGTAGCGATCAGGCAAAAATTTCCAGTCAACATTTCAGTTTCTTGAATACCCTTAGAAGATAATATGTAATCTTTCTTACATTTTATTCCTCTTAGTCGTTTATTACCACTAGTCTGAATCTATATACACTCCTGGAAATTGAAATAAGAACACCGTGAATTCATTGTCCCAGGAAGGGGAAACTTTATTGACACATTCCTGGGGTCAGATACATCACATGATCACACTGACAGAACCACAGGCACATAGACACAGGCAACAGAGCATGCACAATGTCGGCACTAGTACAGTGTATATCCAACTTTCGCAGCAATGCAGGCTGCTATTCTCCCATGGAGACGATCGTAGAGATGCTGGATGTAGTCCTGTGGAACGGCTTGCCATGCCATTTCCACCTGGCGCCTCAGTTGGACCAGCGTTCGTGCTGGACGTGCAGACCGCGTGAGACGACGCTTCATCCAGTCCCAAACATGCTCAATGGGGGACAGATCCGGAGATCTTGCTGGCCAGGGTAGTTGACTTACACCTTCTAGAGCACGTTGGGTGGCACGGGATACATGCGGACGTGCATTGTCCTGTTGGAACAGCAAGTTCCCTTGCCGGTCTAGGAATGGTAGAACGATGGGTTCGATGACGGTTTGGATGTACCGTGCACTATTCAGTGTCCCCTCGACGATCACCAGTGGTGTACGGCCAGTGTAGGAGATCACTCCCCACACCATGATGCCGGGTGTTGGCCCTGTGTGCCTCGGTCGTATGCAGTCCTGATTGTGGCGCTCACCTGCACGGCGCCAAACACGCATACGACCATCATTGGCACCAAGGCAGAAGCGACTCTCATCGCTGAAGACGACACGTCTCCATTCGTCCCTCCATTCACGCCTGTCGCAACACCACTGGAGGCGGGCTGCACGATGTTGGGGCGTGAGCGGAAGACGGCCTAACGGTGTGCGGGACCGTAGCCCAGCTTCATGGAGACGGTTGCGAATGGTCCTCGCCGATACCCCAGGAGCAACAGTGTCCCTAATTTGCTGGGAAGTGGCGGTGCGGTCCCCTACGGCACTGCGTAGGATCCTACGGTCTTGGCGTGCATCCGTGCGTCGCTGCGGTCCGGTCCCAGGTCGACGGGCACGTGCACCTTCCGCCGACCACTGGCGACAACATCGATGTACTGTGGAGACCTCACGCCCCACGTGTTGAGCAATTCGGCGGTACGTCCACCCGGCCTCCCGCATGCCCACTATACGCCCTCGCTCAAAGTCCGTCAACTGCACATACGGTTCACGTCCACGCTGTCGCGGCATGCTACCAGTGTTAAAGACGGCGATGGAGCTCCGTATGCCACGGCAAACTGGCTGACACTGACGGCGGCGGTGCACAAATGCTGCGCAGCTAGCGCCATTCGACGGCCAACACCGCGGTTCCTGGTGTGTCCGCTGTGCCGTGCGTGTGATCATTGCTTGTACAGCCCTCTCGCAGTGTCCGGAGCAAGTATGGTGGGTCTGACACACCGGTGTCAATGTGTTCTTTTTTCCATTTCCAGGAGTGTATTTCGCTAATAACTGTAATAGTGCTGATCATTTGCACACCCAATCAATCACAGAAACAAACAGCGATTGGCGTTCATCCATTTGAGTTTACTCGGCTCAGCTCGTATAGCCTCATCACTTTTATCTGCGGGAAAGATTTTATTTTCTAGATGCGATGGGGATTCCCCTGTCAGAGACCACATGTTCACTACACACACATTCAAAAATTAACTTATGATTCGTTCAGAAATCAAATTATAATGTGTTCAAGAATGTTCAAAAACCACCTGGGATGCATTTCAATAACATACGAATACTTGATAGACCAACATGCACTGGAAGCTAGGCGCTTTGTGAAACAAGGTTTCTTTTCTTCAAGAATTTGAATTTGGCGCTCCCTGAAATAGCCGCCCAGGACAGATACCCCGGTCCCCCCCTCCCCAGTTCTGGGCCTGGCTAGTAGTGAGATAACATATTTTATTAAAACTCACTTGCTGATACATGAAACACGAGAAATACAACTGATAAACAGCATGCCAGACACCAAAAACGGACAGGAAGACTAACACGATAGAACAAAAGATATAAGATATTCCTCACTTCAGTTATCGTTTTAACATTTGATATGCTGTGTCGATGAAAGTTCATCATTTCTGTGGAATCACTTTAACATTAAGATCAGCTAGAAATGCATACGAGATACTATTATAAAAAATGTAAAACCGAGAACAACATTTTACACTGCATTGCATCGAGCAGCCATTTAGTTTGGAACTGTAAATGCAGTTCTGCACTGTCACTGCTCATTACTGAAATAACTGAGTTAGGGGGGCAGCGCAAGCTTGTTAATACAAACACTTGATTATATCTTTCCACACCACCCAGCGATATGAAACGCAGAACACATTAGAACAATAAGATCACTTCCACTCTCTTAGATCAACAGCTGTTTTATACCTTAATGACCTTCTTCAGCTTTATCGATTCTCAATGCATCTGACCCACCAGCCTCACACCCTCACCCCCATTTCAGAGAGCTGTAACTCAGCCAGACTTGCCAAGCATTACCTTCATATTGATCACTATCACGGAAGTTCACCGCCTGCATTGATTGCAAAATACCAGGTGCACTCCAAATCGATTGAAACCTGCATGTCACTACTATACTGGACCGCAACTTCGCAACTTTTGGGCAGACTGTATAGGAGGAGGTCCCCATAAGCATACAACAAACTACCCTGATGTCCATACAAAGATCGCCTAGGTCCCCAGGGTGGGCTAGATTGGTCATCATCAGTGCAAGCAGGCTTAACACAATCCACCAGTACTGTATCCCATCTTCTGTTCCTGTCTATAGTGAATGTTTTGTGCTTCCTGTCAGTTACACAACTACAGCTGACAGCAACTTTGCAGATCCCTCGGAAACAGCTTGATGCCTCTATTATGAGAGGAATGGATGGGCCCTGTTGTACATTATGTCACACCAGACCTGTAGCGCAGAGCCCGGCAGTGGCACCCATTCCAGTTGAAGAAAGTTTTGCACTGCAGCACATTAGGTAGGGGTCAGCCTTCTGCTTGGTAGCCACCACTGCCCAGTGTATAAAGGAGACTGCTCTGCAGTTTCGAGGTGAACAGTCAGCTACCACATTCAGCTGCCTCAGAATGTGGTCGATATCAGTAGAAAACTGTGTGACAAATTCAGCATGGTGCACTTGCTAGGGAGAGTTCAGCTCAGACACACGTTTGAAAATAGAAACCAGCGGTTTGCGGTTCATGTAAATTTTAAGTATTTAGCCTTCCACCATGGCCAAAAATGCTTAACCACCAAAAAATGACCAATAACGTCCTGTCGAAGGCACTCCAATTGCTCCTGATGCTCTGACAGGTTCTTTGAGATATATGTCAAACAGTGTCACGTCGACAAAATCATTTGCTTCAAACGTGCACCCACTGCCTCTGACTTGCATCCATTAGCAGGGCAATGGGTGCTCTGGGAACAGTATGGATTAACAGAGTAGCATTTACTACAGCCGTTTTGAGGGCTTGCATGCTTGAGTGGCCTCAGACTTCTGTAGGACTTTCTTTCTTCCTGATGTTTTCTTGACCTTGAGCAAATCATTGACTTGCCCTTGCTCTTCCACTAAATGGGGTAGATTCCCATGAGAGTAATTTAGTATTCCAGTGCATTTAAAAGTCACAGGCAGTGGCATCTGCACAATATCATCTACTTTATCATTATTGGGAGAAATGCCAGACTGTGAGATAGTATAACTAAGGAATAAACTCTTATTCAATGAACACACATTTGTCTCTGTTAGTTGTAATCCTATACTTGTCTAATTTCGTGAGAAATACACACAGCTGCTCATCTAAGAAAATACCAGTACACCATCAGTACCACAGAAAATTAAAGGTAGCCCATGCAGCACCTCACCCATGAAATGATGTCATGTTTGGGCAGCATTTCGAAGGTCAGCAGGCATACATAACATTGAGTTGAAAAATACCAAAACAGTGTATTCGAAGTCATCTTATGTTTGTCATGAGCAGCCTTCAGAACCCGCGTGAAGGCATTACCATAGTTGGTGATGCTGCAGGAACGATCATCATTCATATTGATATCGAAATACGACACACTGGGCATGGGGTATCTATCAAGGATAGTATGAGTAGTGGTGCCCCTGCATTTCCAGCAAATTCATCTCTTCTATCTTTTCTTCTGCTATCTGTGGTGGTGATACCAACATGCTGTGTCATCTTGACACCTTCCCATCAGCAATTATTTCATCAAATGCAGCTTTAGCCACTAGCCATTTCTCAGGAGGCAAACATCTAAGTCGACTAGCCAGAGGTTGACCAGTAGTAGTTCTTATGTGACAAGTTGTAGAATGTCTCACTTTACCCTTAACTACAAGGCGATCTGTCAGCACCAATAACCCCTGCAGAAGCAATTAACCAAGTTCGTCCATCCGCCAGCAGCATGCTCCTGGAGGGGACAAAGAGGAAGACCTCAGCCCCCACACAGCTGCTGCATCATGCAAGTGTCCTTTATCCTCGAGTGTTTCACACAGATGTTTATCAGTGGTCGCCACACTCAAGCTCAAACGAACATTTTTCTCGCATAGCACCTTAATGTCCTTCAGTTCCTATGTGCATATGTTAATCAGGCGAATTTTTGCGTCAAGCATCACGCGATTTTAAAGTAACTTGGCAAGCACACAACTATCATACAACCAAAGAATCGAAGGCTCCTTGTACAACGCACGTGAGTGCATTCCGCATTCAGACGAGAATGGAAGCAATTGCAAATCACTCGTTCCAGTAGACAAAGAAAGCCTGGACATCTTCATGCAGCCAATATTGGTGGCATCAAATAGAACATGGCCCAGTGCGGTCGAGAGCTTGCCAGATAGAAGTACTGTTATCAGACAATGGTGCATCGAAAAATGTTTGAGCAAGTTTGCTTGACTAAAATCCAAGTAGGGGAAAACCCATCGTCAAATACCAGTCTCAGAGTCTTCTTTTCAAATGTTGTTAGCATCCATCAATATAGTAACACTGGCGAACCGGCGAAATTCATTTTTCCTTTGTGGAATTACACTACCCAGTATTCATTATGAAATGAGCTCACAATGTTTTGTCTGTTATGAATAATTTTGCAGACCCATCAACTGCTGATACCATAGCATTCTTTTTGAATAGTAGGTAAATTGTAGAATACAGACGAGCACATGTGCCTATTGGCACATGTCAACAGTGTTTGGGTGCACTGGGGTGCACAGGGGTGGGTGCACTGTCTCACAGCTTTGCCAAACGCCCGTGCTACCAGCACCAAGATCTGTGGTGTGCAGCAGAGCCGCATTCATTATTGTCATTGTTGCGTCCATTCGTCGCAAGCCACGAATTAAGTGTGGCCAATTTGTTGCTAAGTGTATCCATGGATGGCTCTGGCGCCGAACCACTCACTACAGCTCGTGAAATGTGCAAATCTGGGCCTGTTGTAGCTGCCACTACCTGCATTCACGATTTTGGTCCATCAACCCAAATTTTACTCATTGTGACACACAAATTAGTGTTTGAGCAGACATTCGCCACAGCATCCGCCTTATGCACCAATAAATCCACAGAGAGTTGAGGGAAAGCCAAAATAACAGGTCACACATTCTGAGGCAACCTATGGAGCCAAACTAGCTTCATTGATTGCTCTGAAAACAGTTCTTTTTCACCAGTACATGTAGATATTGATAAATCTTGTATGGGGTATCACTGGCACAGAACTTACTATCCACAATCCGCTGGAATCGCAGTTCCAGAGGTAAAAGAAAATATTGCTGCTCAGTTTCTTTAAATAATTCACACCATTGTTAAGCCAAAACACCATCAAGATGTTCAGTTACACTTAATTCCAGCTGAGAAATAATCAAAGTAAACTAATCAGCAATTGAGACAATGCCATACAGCCAGAAAATAACTTCCACCTGTGTAAGCCAAAGTTGTGCTCTTGCAGGACAGAAGGGCGGAATTTTTATATTGTAGACTCTGTTATTGTCATGGTTTGACGCGGCACTGGGAACTGCAGTAGTTGTTGATGGTACAGCACTACCAGATATCAGCAAACCTTGACATTCCATCTTCACAGTGTTGGTGTAAGGATCCATTGTGTGGTGTGTGCGGCATGACAACGAAAAGAAAGAATCACCGTTCTGTTCAGGATCATCACTTTAGGGGTGATGTAAATATTACCCAGATAGCACAGTAAGCCGGTTTCAAACTTGTTTCCAGATGTAAAGTTCAAGTATATAAGCTTGATCAAAGCTGGAATATTCAGGCCTGTTAGTTGGATTCAAGCTTGAAACAAACATCAAAGTTGGCAGAGTTCAAGCTATATTTCAAGCTTGACTTATCAAGTTTGGCTCCAGCTGTATCTACACATGTGGAATACAGCCTGGTATTTACAGCTTGTTTTAAGCTATATAATTATTAATCTGAATTTATTGAACCTAATTAATTAAATAGATATCAGAATGGAAATGGTGTGAAAAAAATTATTAGGACATGTATGTTTAAATTTTTTTATTTTCAAAGTGTTTAAAATTGTTTTATTTTAAAATTTAATTATTCTGAAGCCCCTCTGGCCCCAGCACACAGACCAGAGCAGGATCAAATATCGCTGACTTCTGCCAAAATAATGATCCTGTAACAGGTAAATGGAAATGTTAGCCATACCTAAACATAAAAAATGTAAAAAGTTGAAACTGATCAACCTAAATATAATTTATGCTCCAGATTAGCAAAATAACTTCAAACTCACTGATGTAGTAAGAATCATTAACTAGTACAAACATCACTGAGTAAGCAGCTGCTTCTGGTGACTTCATTCCAAAGAGTTTTAAAGTAATTTGAAATAACTTTTTGTTTGAAATTTTTAAAGTAAAGATGACATTTGGGTAAGATTGCGATGACTTCATGAAGAAGCCACACATCACTATTTCTAACAGTTTCAGGGCCATTTAATCTGAATTATAAAGAAACAATTACTTGAAATCATATACACCTCATACTGTAAGCTTATAAGGAAACTACTGTTTAGAAAAATTTTATTCTATCCACAATTATTTTTTGGTGAGTAAAACTGAATGAAAATGAAATAAAAGATGAAATCGAAATGAATTTAAGAATTTACCAGTTCAGTGGAACTGAAATGTAAAAGAACAAAAAAGGCGAAATTTAAAAAAGGTAAAATAACATTAAGTTTTAATTTATTGGTGCCACATACTAGAGAGCTAGTTTAAAATGACCTCTATTTGCTGAACAACTTGTAATATGTATTCTTAGCTGGTAATCCATTTCACTTTCATCCAGGCTCAATTCTTCTAAGGAAAAGAACATGATATTTCTTTACGTTACATAACAATATTTAACATTTGTAATATTAACGTTTCACTAGAGAAAAATGTACCAACGTACCTGTAATACACTATATATCCTCTTCAGACCCGGTGTACCAGTAAGGCAGGAGATGCCACATACTTACCGAACTATTTTCCAGTGTAAAACAAACTTCACGACAGTCAACAATCATTAACGCGCGTCACGAAGGTAAAATGACTGTAAACCTAGCAGAGTCAGTGCAAGGCTTATAAACGCTTGTGGCGCTTCCCGCGGATGACTATGGAAGCTATGCTGTGCGCGCATCTGCTTACAGCCTTCCAGGGAAATTACAGTTTATTTCAAGCTTGGGAAAATTATTTTAATCCTGGCTGAATTTTTACAGCTTGATGTAAACTGTGTAACAGGTTGATTTTTCAATCTTGAATTTTCAACTGAACCTAAACTCAATATCCACCTTGAAATAAGCTGTGTAACAGGTTGATTTTTCAATCTTGAATTTTCAACTGAACCTAAACTCAGTATCCACCTTGAAATAAGCTTGAGTGCTAGCTGGGTACACACTTAAATGCACAAAATTGTTAGTACAAACACTTTATTGTATCTTTCCATACCACGTAGCAATATGATATCCAGAACACATAAGAACAAGAAAGTTAGAACAAAGAACATCATAATCAAAAATAGCACAAAAGACGAAGATCACTCACACACTCTTAAATGAACCATTTTTGTACCTTAACAACTACCCTCAAACAGTATCGATTCTCAATACATCCACCACACTCCTTTTACATTTATTACGTTTTCTAATTGCTATATGTATGTCATTATGAATGACTTGTAACTGTACTGTCGTGAATCTACGAGTAAGTCTTGTTTCATTATTGTTGTCAATTCTATTTCTTGGAAATGGTACCTACACAAAATCAAATTCGACAAAGTTACTTGGATATGCAGCATTGTGACCAGAGTTGACTTTTAAATTAAGTCTGTTGTGCAGTCGCTGCTAATTTAGCTTTTTGCTAAATTTAGTGTAATTTCAACTGATCTAGAATGAAAAATTCAGTTTAGAATATTTTTAGCATTTTTCAGATAAGTCAACGATTGTGTGTTTTTTGTTTAAAAAACTAAATTGTGTAATCAGGAGTGAAATAATGATAACTACATTTCAAGAGCAAAAAACAAAATAAAAGCTGTCTGGAAGGCTGTAAGAGCAGAAACTGGCACAGAATCATCATCAAAGAATATCTCTCTACAGACTGAAAACAACAAACTGTCAGATCCAGAAGAGGTACCTGTTAAATTTAATGTGTATTTTATTAATATAGCAAATCAGTTAATCCAAAATCAGTCTGAAGACAGACCTATGTGCCTACCAAATTATGTAAATGCTAATCTTAAGTGTTTGTTCCTTCAAGTAGTCACAGAGACAGAGATGAAGCAAATAATGTCACTCAAAACAAATTTCATGTGAGCTGGATAGTATGCCAGATTATGTTTTTAAAAAGTCCCCTGATTACGTAATATAACCACTAATGTATGTGGTGAACACATCCTTATCAACTGGAACCTTCCCGAATAGCTTAAAAAAGCTAAAGTAACTCCTCTATTCAAAAAAGAGGTCACTAAAAAGGTAAATAACCATCGTCCAGTTTCCCAACTCAGTGTTTTCTCAAAAGATTTGAAAGAGTTTTCCACAACAGGCTTCAAAGCTACATCACAAACACTTCATTACTTTCACCAAATCAGCATGGATTCAACAAACATAAGTCTACATTAGCAGCTTTGTATCAGTATTTAGGAGCGCTTTCTAGAGCACTGGATGACTAAGAACATGTTGTTGGTATTTTCCTAGATCTCTCAAAACCATTTGACATAATTGGCTGTGACTTTTTTGCTCAAAAATAATCTCAAAAGGTGTCAGAGGGATGCCATATCAGTGGATCTTACATAGAAGACAGACAGCAAATGATGATTTTAAGGCATGATAACATGAAAGAAAATGTCATTACAACAACAACACATCTATACAATAAATCACCAATAAAGCATGGAGTGCCTCCAGACTCTATCCTAGGAGCTTCATTGTTCCCCCTTTACACTGATGATTAAACGGCTCTGTTAAAGTGAAAAAACAAATCTTATTCGCTGATGACACCAGCATTTTAATAACAGCTGTCGACAAAATTTCTATGAAAGTAGCAATAGGTACTTCAATATCCCTAGTTACTAACTGGCTTCCAAAATATAAGAGAATAATGAACAAGGAAAAAACTGTCTTTATGAATTTCCACTCTTCCCCACTTGTGCAAGAATTTGATACCAATATCATATCTTGACAACACATTACTGAAATCCGCTACTGAAACTAAAGTTCTAGGGATATGGGCAAAAGATAATTTAAAATGGAATATGAAAGAACTTGGAGAAAAGCTTTCAGAGGCTTGTTATGCTCTTCGTGAGTTAAGCCAAAGTGCATGCAGGTCAACAGTCATTCAGGTATTTATGCATACTTCCATTTATTACTCTGGTATGGGCTAATCTTCTGGGGAAACTCAGCCATCAGCATAAAAATCTTTAGGATGCAGAGAAGAGCTGCCATCTGCAACCTAAAGAAACAGGAAACATGTAGGTCACATTTCATACAGCTTTAAATAACGATCCTACCAAGCCTTTACATACATGAATTATCTTGTTTGGAAATAAGTATCTTTTAAAAAGAACTGACTTCTACAACAAAATAAACATCTTCGTAGCCACAACACAAGAAACATCAGCAACATCCACATTCCTCAATGTAGAACAGTATTGTATACCGAAAGAGTTCCACACGTAACAGTTACATTATTCAGCTGCTTACCAGTGAGTTAAAACTGTAACGAGATAAGAATAAGTTCAAATATAACCTTGGGTCATTTCTGACAGAACAGTGTTTTTACTCATTAAAAGATTTTTCAAGCTATAAAAAGCAGACTTGCAAACTTAATATGTAATTATGGCTAAATTCAAATCGTGTCGTTTATGTTACTTGAAATTTACGATCTTATGATTGTTACTTTTAAAGTTAATTTTGTCTCTCTCTCTCTTTTTCTTTCTAAAATTTGACTTTTCCTGTGTAAAATACAGTATTTAAGTATGTAATGAATTAAATGGACCAAATAAATGAAATGAAATAAAATTAAACGTTTTGGTTTGCATCGCATCACCGTACTGTTTAATCGATAATCGACTGCCATCTGGTGTCAATAATATCGTAATTATCGTCCATTGTCGTTGCAAAGGGGAGTACCAGAAGTTCGGGGCCAAAACTAATTTATGTGTCGCTTAATCTGTATTGATTTGGTTTTTCGTTGGCAGATAATTCGTGCTGATGGTGACATGGGATTAGTGATCAGTTCACCAGTAATATTTTGATAATGACCGCATAATATAACCAGCATTATCGTTCAGAAGGGGAGTTGATGCCTGAGTTTAAAGAGTGGCTTCAGTCCATCGAAACCGACACCATAAGAGCATACTGTTAAGTATTGCAAGTGCAATCTTCTGGCTAAAACCCACTGTTTAGAAAAACGTCTATCATCTTCAAAATAAGTCAAAAAGCTTTGGAAAAATTAAAAGGTCAACAGAGTTCCTAAAAACAAAAAGCTTAAACACACCAAAGTCTGCAAGCACAAGAGTGATATTTGTATGTGAGCATGATTCTATTTTGACCAAACATTCAGCGATAGCGAAAGTGCTGAGGTACGAAGACACAGATGAAAATGCACAAATGTAATGAAGAAAGTATTGGTGCCATATTTTATCGAGAATTAGTAGATGAAACTGGAGATCAGAAATATATTGTATTAATTGGCGAATCAATCGATGTTTCAGTGAGCAAAGTGTTAAGTGAATTAGTAAGATATTTCAGCATATCGTTGCTACCAATTCGGCATTAGTTGAACTCGAGCTTGGAACAGCCAACAGCATAGTGAATGGCTTAAAGCTATTGCTCTCCAGATTAAATTCGAACATCAAAAACTTTATCAGCATACAGCACAGAGCGAGCAATAAGAATTGTGTGTGAAGTACATCCTAGGCACTTGTGCAGGGATCTGTTTAGAGCTCTATAAATCCTTACAGCACCAGCCCAATATATTTTTTCCCTGATGTGCTTTGTTTAAAAAAAATAGCAACTTATTCAAAATCAATAGCTCATACCACAGTTATAACACCCGAAGGAAACTGGATATCCATTATGAGCTAAAAACGAAAAGCATGGTCCAGAAGGGGATTTTATACTGTGGCATCAAGATTTTTAATGCCCTCCCACTGCACATTAAAGAACTGGTTGGAAACATGCCAAAGTTTAAAGAAAATCTGAAGCAGTTCCTTTTAGATGAATCTTGCTACAGTATTGATGAATTTCTTAGCAAAAATGCATAGAATCTCTTGTTTGTGCTTAAACCTTACTGTGTGACATCTACAATTGATTAATCATACTCTGTAAGTACAGCGTAACTTAATACAGTACCTAAGTTTATGTATGACTGTATATTCTTTCAGATGTCCTGTATCTTAACTAGTATGTAAGGGTATATGCTGAACTTCACAGTTTCTTTAATCTAATGATAAGATCAATGTATCTGTGCACAACACAATAACCTGTAAAAAACCTTGACTCGTTCTATATCCAGGGATATGTTGCCATAAGGATCTATGGAACATGAAATAAATAAATAAATATAAATAGATAAAGCCTCCGTCATAATAGGAGCAACAAACAGTGTTCACTAATTACATAAAAATGAAACAAGAGTACTGAAAACTTAAGATTAGTCCGCTGTGTCTACCATTCCTTACAATTATCTGTGTCTCTTGCCTCGAATCCGTTACCCAGGGATATTGGATGTCTAATTCATGAAAGATATAATTGCTATCATCACTCATTAAAGCGAAAGTTATTACATATGATTTTGGGTAGACAGAGCCTGTGAATCTTCCTCAACTGGGTAACATTAGACGGATCCCCCTTGAGCTCTCTGTTGGTTGGTTGATTGATTTTGGAAGGTTACCAAACAGCTAGGTCATCGGTTCCATAGGATTAGTGAAGGATGGGGAAGGAAATCGGCTGTGCGCTTTCAAAGGAACTATCCCAGCATTTGCCTGAAGCGATTCAGGGAAAACATGGTAAACCTAAATCAGGATGGCGGACACGGGTTTGAACCGTTGTCCTCCCGAATGCAGGTCCAGTGTGCTAACCACTACGTTACCTCGCTCGGTGAGCCAACTGTATTTTGCATTTTGGAACAGTGGAATGAATTAAAAATTTTATTTCATGTTGCCAGAGAAAATGAATACGTACTATTACAGGGTGGAAACATTGTGCGTAATGTACAGTGACCCTACAACCAGCTATATTTAATTTATATCAAATCATGTATTCACATCAGTTGAATTTACTAGTACAGATATTTGCATTACAAATGCAAAATTGCTCAATTTATTTGATAGGAAATCAGTATTTGTATTCTAGCTTAAGTTCTTGTCCAAGGAAATTGATTATCTCAATTTCTTCCACAAGTTGATTGCTAAGCAAGATAAAGAGACAGAACAAAGAGACTGCAAGAAGGTTTGAGGGCAGGATTAATGAAGAAAGGGTAATGGGTGAGAAGTGGAGGTGGTTGTGTGGCATGAGTTAGTGAATTAAGGCTGTGAATTTCATGTAAGCACAATTCCATTCTACATAATTCAGAAGGAAGGATCCAGATGGCACAGGATGTGAAACAGCCATTGAAATTGAGATTGTTGTGCTCAGCAGTGTGCTGCATTTTGTGTTGTCAACTGTGCTCTTGGCCACAGTTCGGCACTGATCATTCCTTTGGATTGACAGCTGGTTAGTGTTCATGTTCACACAAAATGCTGTGCAGAAATTAGAGTGAACCTAGCTTGGCTACATTCACAGGTGGGTCTAGCTTTAATGGGGTAGGACAGGACTGGAGCACAATGTGCTGGGTAGATGCATCACACAAATCTTGCTTGCACCTGTATCTTCCACAGGGCTATGAATAATGTGCCAAGGAGCTGGTAGTATAATTGATTTGATTTATTTCGTGTTCCATAGGTCCAACTGTGTTAGATACACAAGAACGTGGAACGAGTCACTTTTTTACAAATACAATCTGATAATCTTATAGCATATACAGAAATTTGAGTACATAATTACATAAAAATTTATACAGTAAATTCTTTGGACAGCAATGCAGAAAAAGAAAATACATATTTTCTTAGAATCATTAAAACACTACAGAAAACAGATACAGAGCACACACAGATACAGAGCTCCAGTTAGATAACATTCTTAGTGGCATTATGTCAACTTGTATTATATAATATTAAAATATTACAATTTACTCAGTTAAAAATGGTATGAGACACAGCAAGCTGAATCTCCCACCTGCTCTACTTATTACATTCCGTTGCATTATTACAGTTGTAGTCTCAGATTATTGGACTGAAGAAACATAATTAGTTTTCTTTCAAACCATATTATTTCTAATTAAAAATTCTACAACAGTACATAATGGCAAAACATTTTGAGCTAACAAGCAGATTTGATAATGAAGACACCATTCATTGTCAAAGTTGACATTCCAGTTTTTCACTAACATAGTTAACATACTGTGGGACGAATTAACTTATGAAACAGTTAACATTAAAATTCAGATGTAGCCACATTTTCCATGACAGATGCGACCTTTGTGCTTGTTAAGATTCTAAATGTGGCTATTATACACTCCTGGAAATTGAAATAAGAACACCGTGAATTCATTGTCCCAGGAAGGGGAAACTTTATTGACACATTCCTGGGGTCAGATACATCACATGATCACACTGACAGAACCACAGGCACATAGACACAGGCAACAGAGCATGCACAATGTCGGCACTAGTACAGTGTATATCCACCTTTCGCAGCAATGCAGGCTGCTATTCTCCCATGGAGACGATCGTAGAGATGCTGGATGTAGTCCTGTGGAACGGCTTGCCATGCCATTTCCACCTGGCGCCTCAGTTGGACCAGCGTTCGTGCTGGACGTGCAGACGACGCTTCATCCAGTCCCAAACATGCTCAATGGGGGACAGATCCGGAGATCTTGCTGGCCAGGGTAGTTGACTTACACCTTCTAGAGCACGTTGGGTGGCACGGGATACATGCGGACGTGCATTGTCCTGTTGGAACAGCAAGTTCCCTTGCCGGTCTAGGAATGGTAGAACGATGGGTTCGATGACGGTTTGGATGTACCGTGCACTATTCAGTGTCCCCTCGACGATCACCAGTGGTGTACGGCCAGTGTGGGAGATCGTTCCCCACACCATGATGCCGGGTGTTGGCCCTGTGTGCCTCGGTCGTATGCAGTCCTAATTGTGGCGCTCACCTGCACGGCGCCAAACACGCATACGACCATCATTGGCACCAAGGCAGAAGCGACTCTCATCGCTGAAGACGACACGTCTCCATTCGTCCCTCCATTCACGCCTGTCGCGACACCACTGGAGGCGGGCTGCACGATGTTGGGGCGTGAGCGGAAGACGGCCTAACGGTGTGCGGGACCATAGCCCAGCTTCATGGAGACGGTTGCGAATGGTCCTCGCCGATACCCCAGGAGCAACAGTGTCCCTAATTTGCTGGGAAGTGGCGGTGCGGTCCCCTACGGCACTGCGTAGGATCCTACGGTCTTGGCGTGCATCCGTGCGTCGCTGCGGTCCGGTCCCAGGTCGACGGGCACGTGCACCTTCCGCCGACCACTGGCGACAACATCGATGTACTGTGGAGATCTCACGCCCCACGTGTTGAGCAAATCGGCGGTACGTCCACCCGGCCTCCCGCATGCCCACTATACGCCCTCGCTCAAAGTCCGTCAACTGCATATACGGTTCACGTCCACGCTGTCGCGGCATGCTACCGGTGTTAAAGACTGCGATGGAGCTCCGTATGCCACGGCAAACTGGCTGACACTGACGGCGGCGGTGCACAAATGCTGCGCAGCTAGCGCCATTCGACGGCCAACACCGCGGTTCCTGGTGTGTCCGCTGTGCCGTGCGTGTGATCATTGCTTGTACAGCCCTCTCGCAGTGTCCGGAGCAAGTATGGTGGGTCTGACACACCGGTGTCAATGTGTTCTTTTTTCCATTTCCAGGAGTGTAGTTTTTGTAACCTAATTTTTATACACGAGGTAGCACAGGACATTAACTGAGCAAGCCTTTAATTAAGATTTTTCCATAATTTACTGTAATTTTCAGTATGGCACTTGTACTTGTAAATAGGGTATTCTGAATGTGGATGCATAAAATGGTTTAATCAACTCTTCTAATTTCTAGTCCAACACATGTTTCACGAATAAATTTATATTTAATAGTTATTGTCCATCATGAGTAACAAAATCTGATCTAGCAGTTTTTCAAATGAATGTGTGGTTACTGAAATAACAATTTGTTCATGCACCAGCCTTTAATAGCGTAACGTCACAGAAAATAGTCAGCCCAGTTGATAAACAAGTAACTTCGATATCAAGTCATTTCCTGGTAATTATTTACATAACAACTATGTGTCACATGTCTGCAGAAATATGTACCTTGGCATCCAAGAAAACACATTAATTTCAGTGTCTAAGACGTTTATGAGTGTTTTCCTTGCTTCAAGTTTTTGAGTATTTGACTGAATTGTGCTGAGGTTGGTAGGAGGTACAGATTGGTCAATTCAAGCCACCATGCCAGGTTAACTCGGGTTGAGGGCATTTCAAGTCAACCCAAGTTAGATTGTAACTAACTCACGTAGTGTTCACACAGTGCACAGCTGCTACTGTCGATGACAGTTTTGTGGGAGGCTTGAGTTTACCACTGTCACACCGATTGAACCCAACTTGAGTCTGTGCCTGCAGATGGAACGTCACTCACTGTGGTCTTTAAAAGCACAGTAAATTATTATGATTTACTTCGTTTGATCAAAATTGGAAAGCATTTAGTAAGTGTCGGAAATACATGTATGTCAAAATTTTGAAAATGAAGTGACTTATGGAAATGACGATGAAATGGTAACTTTAGACCGTTCATGCTCGAGCTGTGATATTTGGCTACCTTAAGATAGTTGGATCATCATCAAAATCCTCACACCAAATTCCAGTGTCTGATGAATGTATTTCTGAGTTGCAGTCTATAGCATGGAAACCATTCGTCGACATGACAAGGCATTTGGCTACCTTAAGCTCTTCTGATCATCATCCAAACCTTACAGCAAATTCGAAGTGTCTCATGAGTGTATTTTCAGATTTCAGCCTGCTGTGTGGCATCCACTCATGTGTATGACAAGACTTTTGACTCCCTTAAGATCATCAGATCACCGAGAAACTATTACAGCAAATTCCAGGCATACCACTACCTTCAAAATTTTATGTCGAAAGACTCAAAATTGTGGCCTGTAGCACAATATGTAGTCATGCTCATGAATGGGAATTTGACTACCTTACAATCGCCTGATTGCTGTGTACATTAAATTTCAAATGGTTCACAAGTTTATTTTCCAAATTTCAAAACAAAAGACCCACAATTGCGGCGTGTAGCGTGGTATGAAATCATGCTCGTGAACAGGCTTTTGGATACCTTATGATCAACTGTTAAGTGTCAAAATCTGTACAGCATGTTTCAGGTTTTTCGCAAATCCATCTTCAAAATTTCAAGCCAGAAGATCAAAAATTGCACCTTATGTAGCATCCTTCACGCTCATGGCTATATACACTCCTGGAAATTGAAATAAGAACACCGTGGATTCATTGTCCCAGGAAGGGGAAACTTTATTGACACATTCCTGGGGTCAGATACATCACATGATCACACTGACAGAACCACAGGCACATAGACACAGGCAACAGAGCATGCACAATGTCGGCACTAGTACAGTGTATATCCACCTTTCGGAGCAATGCAGGCTGCTATTCTCCCATGGAGACGATCGTAGAGATGCTGGATGTAGTCCTGTGGAACGGCTTGCCATGCCATTTCCACCTGGCGCCTCAGTTGGACCAGCGTTCGTGCTGGACGTGCAGACTGCGTGAGACGACGCTTCATCCAGTCCCAAACATGCTCAATGGGGGACAGATCCGGAGATCTTGCTGGCCAGGGTAGTTGACTTACACCTTCTAGAGCACGTTGGGTGGCACGGGATACATGCGGACGTGCATTGTCCTGTTGGAACAGCAAGTTCCCTTGCCGGTCTAGGAATGGTAGAACGATGGGTTCGATGACGGTTTCCTAACCTAACCTAACCTAACCTATACCGTGCACTATTCAGTGTCCCCTCGACGATCACCAGTGGTGTACGGCCAGTGTAGGAGATCGCTCCCCACACCATGACACCGGGTGTTGGCCCTGTGTGCCTCGGTCGTATGCAGTCCTGATTGTGGCGCTCACCTGCACGGCGCCAAACACGCATACGACCATCATTGGCACCAAGGCAGAAGCGACTCTCATCGCTGAAGACGACACGTCTCCATTCGTCCCTCCATTCACGCCTGTCGCGACACAACTGGAGGCGGGCTGCACGATGTTGGGGCGTGAGCGGAAGACGGCCTAACGGTGTGCGGGACCGTAGCCCAGCTTCATGGAGACGGTTGCGAATGGTCCTCGCCGATACCCCAGGAGCAACAGTGTCCCTAATTTGCTGGGAAGTGGCGGTGCGGTCCCCTACGGCACTGCGTAGGATCCTACGGTCTTGGCGTGCATCCGTGCGTCGCTGCGGTCCGGTCCCAGGTCGACGGGCACGTGCACCTTCCGCCGACCACTGGCGACAACATCGATGTACTGTGGAGACCTCACGCCCCACGTGTTGAGCAATTCGGCGGTACGTCCACCCGGCCTCCCGCATGCCCACTATACGCCCTCGCTCAAAGTCCGTCAACTGCACATACGGTTCACGTCCACGCTGTCGCGGCATGCTACCAGTGTTAAAGACGGCGATGGAGCTCCGTATGCCACGGCAAACTGGCTGACACTGACGGCGGCGGTGCACAAATGCTGCGCAGCTAGCGCCATTCGACGGCCAACACCATGGTTCCTGGTGTGTCCGCTGTGCCGTGCGTGTGATCATTGCTTGTACAGCCCTCTCGCAGTGTCCGGAGCAAGTATGGTGGGTCTGACACACCGGTGTCAATGTGTTCTTTTTTCCATTTCCAGGAGTGTATGTTATCTCCCACTGGGAAACCATGAATCTTTGGGTGGCTAACTGAACTAAATCGTAATCTGTGCAGACACCAAAGAAAAAATATGGTTGAATTTTATCTCAGTATTTTCATCCCAACTGATTTAATTTGATTTACGCAAACTGTCAACTCTGTTAATTAATTTGGTTTGGCATAAACTCTAGTTGTCCCATCAGCACTAGGAGGGTTTGACCACCATTGTCACTGAAATTATTGATTGTTGAGTGTGTTAACTTTTGATAAGGACTATTCTGAGTGAAATGTTGCTCTGTGACTTTGAGGTAAACATGAGCACTGTTCTGTGCCACAGGCAGTTATTCTGCTTTGATGACTTGTTAGGCCTATTATTGACTCTTGAACAGCATTTATAAAAACTGGTTTATAGGAACATTATGGATTGTTTAATGAACTCTGCCACTGGATCCGTTTGTTTCTTTGTGCGTGACAACCTGGTTTATGGGCTATTTTTCCAACGAAGTTATGGGGAGCTTCTGTTAGAGACAGGTGAAAAATTTATTTTTTTCAGTTTATTTATTTATTTTTCATAATTTGCATTCCTGAAGTATATAGATTATGTCTTGTAAAGGATTTTTTGGTTGTGAAAGTATTTCAAAAGTTGTTGCACATTGAATGGAATTGTGCACTGACCGAAATATGGGCAGCTATAGGCGCTCAGTGAATTAGTTCAACCAGTATCTGAATTTCTGTCCAATGAAGATTTGCTTAAAAGATGCAGCAGTTCCAGTACAGAAAAAGACAATGAGAGCTTCAGTGCATGCATTTGGTAACTGGTGCCGAAACATCTTCATTGTGGAGCATAAACTGTTGAAATACCAGTATATATAGCTGCAGCTATATTCAGCCAACGTTTTTCATCTATTCTGAAGTTCATGAACATGTTAAGGATCGTCATAGGGACAAACGGCAAAAACATTGAGGAGTTATCTAACAGGAAATGCAGGGCACTGCAGAGCAAGAAATGTCTCAGTTGAGCCTGGATTGAAAAAATACAGCACCAAATCAGAACCATAGCATGTTTGAGGAAGAGGAAGGCTGCTTCTATGGCTCTGGGGTTGCAGATTACCCGCTAGTTCTGAAACAACTTCTCCCCCTGTTACTCCCAAATTTAAACGTGTTTTTCTTGAAACAACATTTTTCAGCATATGAAGTGCTCTAGTGCCTCAACAAATTGACCAATTCATTTGATTTTTGAATGAAAAATAATTAAACTAAGGGTACCTTAGCAAGAGATTTGTTTCCATTTGAATTTTATTTTATCTGTTTTTTATTTAACATTTGAATTTAGGAAAAGGTGCCAAGAAATTGACATTTTTTTTTCCCTCAAATACACTGACGGAAAAAGAATCACAACACCAAGAAGCAGTTGAGCAACATAAATGAAAGTTGGTAGGCATGTTTCTACATCTGAAAGATGATGCGTATTCCAATGCCACACTAGTCACAGAAGAGTGGTGCTACTAGCACCACCATAGGGATGCAAGTCAGGTTTTCTTTAAATACACGCTGTAACAGTCATGAGCGCTAGTTACATTTCAGAATGGACGTGGTGAGTTGATGTTAGTCAAGGATGCCTTTAAGGCAACAGAGACACCATTATCGACACCCCGCTAAGTTAATTTTGAACAATGTCATGTAATAGGAAAACGAAAAGCTGGATGTTGCTACTGCGATATTGCAGAAAGACTCGACAGGATTGTAGCGAATGTACGTGGTTGCTGACTGCGGTGGTCACGAGAATATATGGTTGCAAGAAGACCGGGCTCTGGATGGGCAAGTAGCACTGTGGAGAAGGAACACCAGTGTGTTCAGGGTACGGCTCTGACGCATCGTACTGCATCTGCAGCAACAATTTTAGCAGCAGCTGGCACTACAGTGACACAACAAACTGTTAAAAAATCATTTACTTCAAGGACAGCTCTGCCGTGTAGCATGCATTCCACTGACCCCAAACCATCACCATTTGCAACTTCGTTGGTGTCAAGCAAGAGCTCGCTGGAGGTCTGGATGGAAGTTTGCTGTGTTTTCTGGTGAAAGCTGGTTCTGCTTGGCTGCCCTTGATGGTCATATATTGGATAGAAGGAGGCCAGTTGAGGGCCTGCAACCAACCTGTCTGCATGCTAGACACACTGGACCTAGACCTGGAGTTATGGCCTAGGGTGCGATTTTGTATGTCAGTATGAGCACTCTCGTGGTTATCTGACGTACCCGGAGAGTAAATTTGCATATCAATCTGGTGATTCAACCTGTTGTGCTGCCTTGCATGAACAACATTCCAGGAGGTGTTTTCCAACAGGATAATGCTCACCCACATACTGCTGTTGTAACCCAACATGTTTCGTCAGCCTGCTCGATCATCCAGTCTGTCCCCCAATCGAGCACATATGGGACATCATCAGGCGACATCTCCAGTGTTGTCCACAAACGGCATTAACCGTCCCTGTATTGACCAATGAAGTGCAGCAGGCATGGAACTCCTCCCCACAAACTGACATCCAGCACCTGTACAACACAATGTATGTATGTTTGTATGCTTGCATACAACATTTTGGGAGTTACACTGGTTATTGTACCAGCATTCCACATTTGCAACGACTTATATTGTGCTTATATTAACCTGTGATCATGCAATGTTAATCACTCAAATATGTTACCTAGACAAATGTATTCCAAAATTTCATTCCTTCAAAAGTAGCCACGAGTCTATATAATGCTTTGCACAAACCAAGATGAGCCACGAGGTACATACTTTTAACAAAGGTGGCAGCTGCCATTTTTAATTTGTTATGAGATATAAAAATTCTTTTCATGAAAGTGTATGTATAATAAAGTGGTAAAATTCTTGTTTTAATAAAAACAATCATTGTATGAAAAAAATTGTAAACTTGACCCATTTTTCATGCCTCTCAACCAGAACCTCTCCTTATCAAACTGGTCATAGTCCAAACAATAGGGTCTTGAGGATAATAAATGTGTGAAAAATCGGAACCAAAATTGTGGTGTTGTGTACAAAACTTGACACATTTTTCATGGCTCTTGACTAGGTCCTCTCCTTAAGAAACTGGTCATAGTCCAAACAACAGGATCTTGAGGATAACAAATGTGGGAATAAGTGAAACCAAAATTGTGGTGTTGTGTACATTTTTGATCAAACACCATCCAGTCCTCATTTAAGATTTTTAGCTTCGTGGCTATATACTGACGTGTTACCGAAGAGGCGGTGGAGAAGAGACTATGAAGGTTGGTCAACATACAATTGGTGCCTGAGTGGCAATGAACAACATGAACCTCTTGTGTGGCAGAAGTCTGAATAGGTCAGTATATTTAATGTGAATGACAGAACCAAAATAAATTTCGATATTGTGCAACTGATCAAAATAATGCTACCACATAATGAAGACTTCATTGAATCCTGGATTGGAAGAGTGACATCATTTTGGGCACAGCAGCAGCCAATGAGGAACCAGCCAGATGGGAATTCAGGATGTAAACACACAACGAGGAGATTCAGGGACTACAAACAGTAGCGGTAAGCAGACAGCAGCTATAGGTGGCAGCAGCAGTTGATGGTGGGATAATTTGAAGACAAAGTGTTATTAATATTGAGTATGATTAACTGTTTGCCAGAATGAGTGACAAAGGACAAGACGGCCAGTAACAATCAAAAGTGAACCTTGTGATGACAGTATGTTTGAAGATATCGAGTAAGAACTAAAATTTAGTATAGAAGAGGATGTAATAATCAAAAATAAACTTGATGACAGCAGGATAAAATTAGAGAGCTGTACTTTTTGTTATGAAGCCATGACGAAATGGCTAAGGTATATCATGCATAGAGCGATCAGACGTTAATCTGAGTAAAAGTAACAGAACAATAATGAGAGAATTTGATATGGGTAGACTCATTAAAATGTTAACTGAAATGACTAAAAATATGTGTAGTAAAAGTGACTTTAATAGTTTGAAAGTAGAAGTGAATAAAAATAATAGTGACATAAACAGTGAAACTCAGAAAGCAAAATTCGATTTGAGTAACAGTTTTAAGAATATAAGTGACAAACTAGATTCAGTGTAAGTTTGCAGAGGGAGAGGGAAGAAAACTGATGAGATTGGAGAACATTTGGGATAATCATTAGATACTTGGAGTCAAAATCTACAGAATAGTGGAGATGCAGTAGCGAAAGTATGTAACAAGGAGATGGAAGTTGAGGTTGTTAATTCCTGTCAGGCTAAATTAATAAAAGTAGTGTAGACCTGTTTTGGCAGTGTTGGCAACAAAATTGTCCCCAACACAAAACAAGCAAATACTTTTGATATTCAGAATGTGGGGGTAGATCAGAAAATTGTTGATGTAAATACTGACACATGTGATGATGTTGTAACAGAATGAGTGCCATTAGTGAAAGAACTTTTTGTCAGAGTAGATGACCATGTAGATGAGTTTCAGTCTGAAAGGGAATGTAAGTCATTAATAATCAGCAGTGCTGTAGGAATGCAATTAATTAAGGCTGGTGTAAGTAACAAAATTCGAAAAGAATGTCTACTGGCATTAAATGAAATTGTGGACAAAGTTGATGATCTTGTTGAAGGAAAGGGTGGGACCCGTGCTACATAAATGGAATGCAGTTGGTAAAAGTTAGTGTAAGTAATGTTTAAATGAAATGTAGACAGGCAAAGAAGGTGAACATTGTCAAAGCAAAGAAGCCTGTTGTGAAATCACTAGCAGTAGCTATGTACAAATACACTTGACAGTGATATAAGCAATCAGAAGAAATAAATTTTCAATGTAAATATGCAGAAGGTAATTTTCTATGTAGAAGTAGTGTTCAGTGCATTTGTTTTTGTTGGTGCTGAAAGGTTCAAAGGATTTGTTTTGTTTTACAATGGAATTGTGAATTTTTTGAAAAGTAAATGTGGAATTTCAGTGTTGCAGAACTAGATGGAAGGGCAGGGAGTCATTGTAACTGTGATCCCATGAGTATGTAGGGAGTTCACTGCTCTTCAGTCAATACCTTATGTGATGAGTAATGCCTCTGCAGGTACGTGATTTCTATTCTTCATTTCATAAATTACTCTTCTTCTGTAACTATCCTATCAACAGATTATAAGGAATGTAGTTATCATATACTTTGCTCAATCCTTATGTATATAATAGTTTAGTATTTCAGTGATTGGCTTCTTGCACATCAGCAAATGCTAACAGTATGTCAAATGTTGGTTGTATAAGGGGCAGTCAAACATAAATGAGCCATATGGGGGAAAAAAGTAACTTATCTCACAAGTAACCACCGTAACTGTTAATACATTTACACTGTGATGCAAATCAACGGCCATGAAGGTCTTTCTCCAGGGCTCCACAAGTGTGGAAATCTCATCGTTAGAGATTGAGACCATATGGAGGATGTGTAAAGGCTTCCCAGCAAGAAACTTCTGCAGTGTATTCGAAACAACCATGCTTGTTTTGACTACACTGTGAAATTTTGCTAGGAGGTCCTTACATATCCTCCATAGAGTCCCGATCTCTCCCCGCGTGATTTCCATATTTTTGGAGTCCTGAAGGAAGACATTTGAACTCTTGACTTTCTTTGGATGAAGAGGTGTACATCTAAGTACAATCAAGATTTTGTATTCAACCGCAAACATTTTTCCTTGAAGCCATTGACTGTCTTGTCTCTAAGTGGGATAAATTTGTTAGCAGCTGTTATGATGAATACATTAGAAATAATAAACAGTTTACTTATTTTTTCCATCTAACTTCCTTTCATTTGCCTGTCCTTTATACATGCTACTCAAATAATATGCTACAATATTACGAAAAGGAAAGATGCTACTCATCATACAGCAGAGATACTGGGTCGCAGATAGCCACAATGAAAGACTGTCACAAATAAAGCTTTCGGCGAGTGTGGTCACTATATGGTGACTAGCAACTTTCCTTCTCACAATACTGTTACATTCCATCCTGGATTTTCCATTGTCAAAGAATATGTTAGCAACATTTGGTAAAAAAACTTGTTTTATCTGTGTTTGAATAGTACTAATGTTGAAAAATATATGTAATTAATTCCAAATTCTTTTCCAGCTTAATGTATAAATATAAGAATGTAATCAGCCATTAATGGAGCAGCAGTAGGTATAGATTTACCATCATTTTGGTTATTGAAAAATAGAAATAGGATCAGTTTGTCATCATAACTTGCCCATGATTACAGATATATGTCAACATCATGCCCTTGAAACTAAAGTAAACAATTTTAGAATAAAGTGAACAATGTTGTCTACAGTAGTGATTATGAAAGAGAAGCATTTGGCACAAGGAAGCCCTTTAAGGTTAGATAAGAACAAAATCGGTAGTTTTAAAGTAGAGTAATATGCTCACATAATGAACTGAAGTGAAAAGAATTGTCTGATCACTAATAGAGAATTGTTAAATGACAGTGATTTGTTACTGTAAAGTGTCATTTCCTTAGAGCCATTTTTGTGAAAAAAGAAACAGATCAGGGATTTTTATGATTTAAGTGATTATACGATAATTTAGTACTGAAGGAATTTCTGCAAGACAAAGATGGTGTGTGTGTGTGTGTGTGTGTGTCTGTCTGTCTGTGTGTGTGTGTGTACATAATTAAACTAACAGTTTCAGTATGCTGTAGAAAGAGAACCACTGCTCAGAATGATGTCAAATTTGAGTGGCATATTATTGACACAGTGGAAAATGTCATGGAACAAAAAAATTAACTAACAAAAATTTGACCAAGAGATGGTGCTATAAGCATCGGGATATGCACACCAACAGATGCGCTGCACTTGGCTGTGCCTTGGTTTGCGTCCATGGTGCCCAAAATGTCTGTCTCTATGGAGGATTACGCCCTGCTTTTGCAACAGTGGGTACTGTGCGCCTGGATGCTCAAGGGTATGAAAAAAAGGCATTGGTCGTAGGTCTGCTAAGGGTCTGGAGGAAATGATTTCACATTTCCAAAAGACAGATCTATTGAAGTGCAATGTTGCATAGGGAGGAAAGTGGTTGATCCTATATGTGTTGAAGATGTGGCCACAGCATTGCAGGAGTCGAATGGTGATGTGCAAACATGCAGTGCATGGGGAATTACCCGAACATTGGTCATGCCAGCGATTATGATGCATAAAATCCGATGAAGCATCCTGCATCCCTATCCGTACAGAATCACCCATGTTCATGAGTTGCTTCCTGTTGACCTGCCAGCAAGACAGAAGTTTTTTCTGGAATCTCTTGCTCGCATGGAAGTGGACCGTGAACAACCATGGAGAATTATATGAACAAGTGAAGTCCATTTCCATCTCCAAGGACATGTCAGTAAGCAGAATTGTGGAATATGGGCAACAGAAAATCCGCATGCACATCATCCGGTGCCACTTCATTCTACAAATGTGTGTGTGTGGTACTGGTTGAGAGCATTGTTTGTCGTAGAGCTGCAGTTTTATGAAGAGATGAGCCCTGCAGGTCCTGTTACCTGTACCATCACTGATAATCACTATGAGAGTCTTTGCACACCCATCATTCCAACCCTTCAACAGCAGTAAACATGGATAGGATCATTTTTATGCAAGATGGTGCTCCTCCATACATTGCACAGTCAGGAAGCAGCTGCTGCATAGGAATTTTGGAAATTCTAGAGTTATCAACCATCATCTCTCTACAACTTGGCCATCCGGATCACCTGGTCTTAATACAGTGTGACTTCTGACTGTGGGAGTACCTGAAAAATGTTGTGTTCAGTGCTCCAATTACAAATGTAGTTGAATTGAAGGCAGGCATGCATTGCACAATGCATTCTGAACGTGACTGCTGAGACACTCTAATCTGTTGTGGAACATGTTGTTTCTGAATTTCAACTTGTGGCAGGAAATCTTGGGTAGCATATGGCACACACACTGTGCCAGTCTCACAACAATTAGAAATGAATGTTATTTTGCTTTTTATGCAGTTGTTGGCCCCAGTACAATTAACACTGATTATTCCCATCCAGTACTTGACGGCATTGTCATGGTGGGTGGACTTACCTAATTAACAGTGCCATACATGTTGATTGCCGAACTTGTGCAGTCATGCACATCAGATGACACAGATTGTGTAATGTGCAGCTCAAACCATAGCTATCATATTGCAATTCATCTGTCATTTGTAGCTCATCCCATTTACATTAAGACACTTTCGGCACTGTCTATTGGTAAAATTTTCAATTTTTTTCCGTGACGTTTCCCCCAGTGTCAACAATATGGTGTTCAAATTTGATGTTATTCTGAGCAGCGGTTCTCTTTCTACATCACTTTGAAAGTGGAACTTTAATTGTGGACACATTATTCGCTGCTGCCCCCATGATGTATGGTGTAAATATGAACAGTGTTCTGTGACACATGCAATCATTTTGTTTTAACCCTTTCAGACCCCTTGTCCATTTCAATGGACACTACTTTTCGAGAGTAACATCTCATATCTGAGAGTACAGATGTTTTTAGGATTGCTTGTACGTTGAAATGGAAGTCTTGTGGTTCAATCTGATGGGCGATCCTGCCATCTAGTGGTGAAGTCACGAAGTATTTGGACGTTGTTTGAGACAAGATGGCCGCACAGAGGAAGTATGTAAAAGGTGGGTACATATTTCGACCAATTTTACGTGTTTAAAGGTTAGAGTTTCCCTTGTTTTTAAGTTTTATTTGTTCTAGTAAGGTTTTGGATACTTTCTATAGCAAAATTAGATACATGCTTCGGAAAATCACTGTATTATCGACGTTACAAAACTGATGTCAGGTTCTTGTGAGTTTAGTACAATTCTAAGTTACTTGTGTACTTGAGATTAGTACAATTCTAAGTTACTTGTATAACCAGTCAGTTATAACTGGGACATTTCCTGACTGGCTAAAATATGCAGATGTTAAGCCTCTATTCAAGAAAGGGGATAAAGAGATACCATCAAACTACAGACCGATTTCACTTTTGCCAGCATTCTCAAAAATTTTAGAAAAAGTAATGTACAGGCAGCTGCTCAACCATCTGACCACAAATAACATATTATCAAGAACACAGTTTGGATTTCTGAAGGGTTCTGATATCGAGAAGGCTATTTACACCTACAGTGAAAATGTACTTAATTCATTAAATAACAAATTACAAGCAGCAGGTATTTTCTGTGGTGTCACGGGCAGTGCTGCAAAATGGTTCAAGTCATACCTCACTAACAGGAAACAAAGAGTGTCAGTGCAAGGGACTAGTGAATTAAGTCATCAGTCATCATCAGAATGGGAAGAAATTACATGTGGTGTCCCACAAGGATCCATCTTAGGGCCATAGCTTTTTCTTGTGTACATTAATGATCTCTCATCAGTTACATTGCCAGAAGCAGAGTTCGTTTTGTTTGCAAATGACACAAGTATTGCAATAAATAGTATGTCAAGTGTAGTTCTAGAAAGATCTGCTAATGATATTTTCATGGATATTATAAATGGTTTAAAGCCAACTCACTGACATTAAACTTCGAAAAGACTCACTATATGCAATTCAGAACCTGTAAGAGGATTCTACCCAGCATATGCATAAAATACGAAGAAGAGCAGATAGAAGAGGTTGACAGTCTTAAATTGCTGGGATTACAACTTGATAATAAATTCAGTTGGAAAGAGCACACCACAGAACTGCAGAAAGGCCTTAACAAATCTGTATTTGCAATTCGAGTGTTAGCAGACATAGGCGACATAAAAATGAAAAAGCTTGCATACTTTGCCTACTTTCATTCCATAATGTCATATGGTATAATATTTTGGGGCAACTCTTCAAGCCAAACAAAAGTTTTCAGAGTCCAAAAGCGTGTAATACGTATTATTTGTGGAGTAAATTCACGGACGTCCTGTAGAAACCTCTTCAAGGAACTAGGTATACTAACTACTGCCTCTCAGTATATTTACTCATTAATGAAATTTGTCCTAAATAATATATCTCTTTTCCCAACAAACAGCTCAGTTCATACATACAATACCAGGACCAAAAATGATCTGCACAAGGACTTAAAAGCACTTACTTTAGTTCAAAAAGGGGTCCACTACTCAGGAACACTCATCTTCAATAATTTGCCAGTAAACATAAAAAATTTAGTTACAAATAAAGATCAGTTTAAAAGGAGCCTGAAAGACTTACTAGTGGCCAACTTCTTCTACTCCATTGACGAATTTTTTAATAGAAACAAATGATGTATTGTATATATTCATACTATTAGTATTGTTATTTCAGCTTAAAAAAAATTGACATGTTCCACATCCACGAGGATCTCCTCAGCACGGATCTATGGAACGTAAACTAATCTAATCTAATCTAATGTCCATTGAAATGGACATTTAGTCCCAATGGTTGCTTTTACTTGTGTGCTTGTAATGTATCTCTGCTATATGAAAATAACTTCTGTGATGCAACTGCGCCTTTTTTTTGTAATGCAGGGGACGAAACTAACTTATTTTATGTTACCAAAGGTTCAGTAGATAAAATTCCAAGCATTTATGTACAATATTGCAGTAGTTGTACTTGATGTTATTGCTTCAGACTTGGTATTTGCGTCTTATTTCAACACTGTTCATGAAATTGCTTACATCTGACGTATTGATTTTCAGAATTTTATCATATTGAGAGGGATGCTTCCCAAATACTGGATTTGCTGATGTCGGGTGAGGTTTCTGACTTAGAGCTCTCAGAAAACTATGAAAGTGGCCCTGATGATGCAGAATCTATTCCACAATGGACTAGACCTGGTATGTAATAATAAAACTATCAATCTCACCTGACTACTATATACATTTTGACCTGGTTGTTGCTATACTGCATTGTCATTTTTAGGTGCTGATGTAGTCACAAGCTACGAAGAGGAACAACTGGAGGACGATAGTTGCAGCACAGAAGAAGATGATCAAAATCATACTTATGCACAGGACTCAAATGTTGAAGACTCTATTATTCCATCTGAGTGGGCGTTTACTGAAAAAAGCGATATTAGGTGGAGAAGAAAATCGCCTACACTCCAAAGCACACCTATAGGTGAAGACCAGTATTCAGTGCAGCCATCAGAGTGTGATATGACACCCATTGAATATTTTTCAGAGTACATTTCTCATGCTTGCTTAGAAAATATGGTTGAAAAAACCAATATGTATGCATTGCAACATGGGAAAACATTTACACTGACCAATGTAACGGAAATAAAGGCTTTCCTAGGACTTCATATAATTATGGGATGCTTGAAATACCCCAGAGTTAGAATGTATTGGGATTCAGCATTGCATTTAGATCTCTTTGTGGAAAGTATGTCAAGAGAGAGATTTTTCCAACTGAGATCAAATTTCCATGTAGTTGACAATTTGGCAAAGCCAGAAAATTGCAAAGACAAATTTTACAAAGTGAGACCCATTGATGATTGTATTAGACGTAGATGTTTGGAACTACAGATTGAGGAAGAATTATGTGTTGACGAACAAATGATTCCTTTCAAAGGTCATTTAGAAGTAAAGCAGTATTGTAAGGGAAAGCCTAAACCTTGGGGTATAAAACTGTTTTTATTATGTAGAAGAAGTGGTCTGTGCTATGACTTTCTGTTGTACCAAGGAGATACTCCAGAAATCTCAAACACTTTTGTAAAAAAGTTTGGTTTAGGGGCATCTATTGTTCTAAAACTTGTTGAGAGAATTAAGGGGCTCCGGAAAGGTTCAAAATCATGAAAAGTTCAATTTTTACTTTTTTGCGTTTTCTGAATCTGCAGACTATTACCTTTTAATAGATATATAATTTATTCAATTCCGAAGACTACAACTATTTTTAAATTTTTTTTGAAATGTGTTCTACATGGGCATGACCCACTGTGGCGCTGTTAAACTGCTGTCAAATGGTGTTATTATTAACGTCCGTGTTCATCAGGTACATTTTAGTGATGTGAGATAAAGTATGTGTTGTGGCTAACCTGTGATGGTTCAATATATATCGCTGGTGTGACTGTCGATTGTTTCATGTTTATTTACTCTGTCGCTATCTCGAAAATATTCGTAATTAATTCTGTTTCTTGAGTCTCTGTTTTGTTGAAGTATAATAATGAGTAAAAGTAAAGTTATTAGAAATCCTCTGAAGGCTTTTAAGAAAAGGAGAAATGTTGGAAAGCCAAAGGTATGTGTTATTACTGTAAACAATAAAGACGATAACCAAGTGAGTGAACCTAACCTCTCAAGTACACCTGCCCATAGCAGTCAAAGTGGGAAAAAAAATACTTCACAGAAGAAGCTTGGTTCAATGAGTGAAAACTATGAATGTTTTATGGGCGAATCGGATGTGAATGAAATATTTGATATGTCGGTTCTCAAAGGAATTTTTTCAAACTGTGTAAGATGTATTCATTGTAGTGAAGTTGGTCTGGAACTCTCCATAATAAAGCACGTAAGACTTGCTAGTGAAATACAACTGAAATGTGATAAGTGTTCATACATGACTACCTTTTGGAACAGTGTTGCAGTAACTGCAACTGAAGAAAATGGTGGCAAAATCTACGAACACAACATTAGATTTGTTTATTCCTTGCGTTCAGTTGGTAAGGTTGCTACTGCAGGTGCAATTTTCTGTGGCATCATGAATCTTCCAAATCCCCCAACCAAGTTTACGACCTATAATAAATTAATAGGGTCTAAAGTAGAAGATGTCTGTATAGAATCTATGAAGAACGCTGTGGAAGAGGCAGTAATGGAAAATAATGGTAACAGAAATTTGACTGCAGCGTTCGATGGTACCTGGCATAAACAGGGACACACATCTCTTCATGGTGTAGTATCTGCCACCAGTATGTATACAGGGAAAGTTTTAGATGTAGCAGTAATATCAAAGTATTGTAGATGTCCACAAAAATATAAAGGTACACATGAAAATAATTGCAAAGCTAACTATAGTGGCAGTAGTGGAGGATTGGAAGTGGCTGGTGTTGCCAGTATATTCCAGCGTTCTGAGGCGTGTGATAAAGTGCGATATGTTAATTACCTTGGCGACGGTGATTCTAAAAGTTTCAAACATGTTCATGGACTGAAGACCTATGGTGATGATGTTGTAGTGCAGAAATTTGAGTGTATTGGACACGTACAGAAGCGAATGGGAACAAGACTTCGGCGACTGAAAGCTTCGTACAAAAAACAAAAACTCAGTGATGGTAAAGGGTTGGATGGGAAGGGAAGGTTAACTGACAGTGTAATTGACAAAATACAGAACTATTATGGAATGGCTATTAGGCAAAATACACAAAGTGTCGACAAAATGAAGAAGGCTGTTTGGGCTCTTTTTTTCATACTTCTTCAACCGATGAAAATCCCCAACATAGCTTGTGTCCCAAAGAAGAAGACAGTTGGTGTAAATATAACAAAGGATTGCTAACTGGTGAAGTGTACACTCATAAGCATAGTCTGCCTCATGCAATAATGGAAGTGATAAAACCTATTTTCAGAGACTTAGCAGCACCTGAATTGTTGAAAAAGTGTATTCACGGAAAAACTCAAAACCCCAATGAAAGTGTAAATAGTGTTATATGGTCGAGAATCCCCAAGACTATTTGTTGGAATAGAAACACTTCACTTTGGTGTGTATGATGCTGTTGCGACTTTCAATGATGGCAACATTGTAAGGTGCAAGGTATTTAGAAATATGGGAATGAAGATAGGTTCTAACATGGTACGAGCGATGCTTGCTTTAGACAAGGAACGCCTTCGGGCTGCAGACAGGGCTGTAAAGAGTCTAGAAATACAAGCAAGAGTAAACAGGAGGAGGAACAAGAGGAAACTGGAGGAGGAGTTTGCAGAGGATGAAGATAATCCATCCTATGGACCTGGAATGCACTAAAAAGTTAATTCAATCTTTGTCGCTCGATTCCCAAAGCTTTTATTTTCTCATACTAATTACATGTTTTCTAAGGATCTTCCAAACATATTTGTTTCAAACTTTCAGTAAATGTTACACAGTACGTTCTGCATAATTTAACACAGCCTTTTTCCAAAAAACTGTATATTTTTGAATATATAAATAAAAAATTGCAAAAAATGTGAATTTTCATTACAATTGAAAAAAAATCATCTTTAATAACTGAACTAAAATTTTGTAAAATCCCTATGTTAAGTTGTAGCCCATATTCCAATAAATAATCTGTAAAAAGTTCAACTTCCTACCTCAAATACTTTGTGAGGAAAGATGTAATTTATAAGCGTTATTTTAACATCGCAAGTATAGGGCGTTCCGGAGCCCCTTAACAGGGAACATGCTTATTTATATTTTGATAATTTCTTCACAACATTCAACTTACTAGAAATATTAAAAATAAAAAATATATATGCAGCAGGAACAGCAAGACTATGTCGCATGCCAAATGTACCTTTCACCAGTGATAACGATTTGAAAAAGAAAGGGCGTGGTTTTTCTGAAGAAGTGGTGAGCATGAATGAAGCAGTGATAATGTGTAAATGGTTTGACAACAGACCAGTAGTTCTGGCATCAAATTTTGTAGGATGTGGTAGTCAAGATGAAGTACAGCACTGGGAAAAATCAAGAAAGACATATTTTTCTGTCTCACGGCCTGAAGTTGAACGTCGTTACAACCACGCTATGGGTGGTGTTGACAAAATAGATATGTTAATTAGCATGTATAGGATTTTTATTAAATCTAGAAAATGGACATTGAGAATGTTGTTCCATGCTGTCGATTTAGCGTGTGTGAACAGTTGGTTGGAATACAAAAGAAATACTGAATCACCGGGAGAGAAAGAGACAATGAATTTGCTTCATTTTAAGATGAGAATAGGAGAGGCTCTTGTAAAAATGTGCACTATTAGCAAAGTGAAACATGGCAGACCCAGTAGTGATTTACAGGACATAAAAGCAAAAAGAGCAAGAACTGAGATTCGTCCGGCACCAGAGATTCGGAATGATCTTACTGGACATTTTCCTGAGTACCATGATAATACGGAAGCTTCAAGGTGTACAATGTCTAGTTGTAAGAATAAAACTCATGTATTTTGTGAGAAATGTAATGTTCATCTATGTTTTGTCAAAGGAAGGAATTGTTTCAAAATGTTCCACAATGCAGGATGTAACAACCATTGATACTCTTTGTCCATTACAATGGACATTCTGTAAAATGTAAATAAAAATGTTTTCAGTGATTTTGTTGGATTTATTATGTTTCTAATACCCATTTTGACCTGTTACAATGAATAGATATTTTTTTTCATGGCTGAGAATAATTTGGGTCTGTAAGGGTTAATGACTTGTTAGGGCTATTATTGGTTCGTGGACAGTGTTTATAAAAAATGTGCTTCAAAAACATATTTGTTCATGAATGACAACCTGGTTTATGTGCTATTTTTCCTATAAAATTAAGAAACTGGTCATAGTCAGAATAGTAGAATATTGAGGATAATAAATGAGTGGAAAAGTGAAACCAGAATTGTGCTGTTGTGTACATTTTTGAGCAAACACCATCTAGTACTCAGGAAGGTTTTCTGCTTCACAACTATACACTGACATCTTACCAAAGAAGCAATAGAGAAGAGATTACAAAAATCAGGTTGGTTGACTTACCAATCTGTATGGGGTACAGATTACTAGGATATTTTGCAAATTTAGTAAACAGTGGAATATCGCCATGGGAGGGGAAGTAAGAATTGTGTGTTGACATTCCTCATTTCCAGGCATGATAATAAGCAGTTAAAGCCCAGGTGAAGGACATATTAAGTGATAAAAAGAATGCTTTGCAGCTGGTTCCTGGGGTTGGTTGGAGTATTAATGGTGTGTATGATGAGTTACTATTTGTACACCTTAAATTATTAATTTTAATGTTTGAATTAAATGGAACCCGATGTTGTCAGTATTAGAAAAAATACCAGCTGAGTGCTTTTAAGAGAAATAGTTGTGGCTTTTTTCAAAGCAGCTGTGTGTATCCTAATAAAAAGATAAAGCTGTCATCAAACTGAAGGCTGGGTTGAACACCATAGTGCTTACAAGGCATGGTTCTATTGGATGTGATATGCCAATGTCTTCCTCCAACCTTTGAACTGACCTACCCAGCCAGTTATAAGGGGACTGGTAAGTTAATGTGGACTCTGAACTACAGTGCAACTCGGTATTTTCCGCATTAACAAATAATGCCAGAAGCAAAAGAAGTGATAGGTGACACATAAAAATCCTATGACTGACAGGGGATCAAATCCAGGACATTTAGATCCATAGTCTAGCACTGAGCCCACAAGCCACGCCTACATTAACAAATGTAACCTAAAATTAATTTGCATAATTATCACAGAGCCAGCTGTGACAAAACTCTTCCATCTGGTGTGCAAGATGTGTGAAATGAGTGAAATACCCTCTAAGCCCAAAGAAAGCAGTTGCTGACAGGTGTGAAGATTGCTGAACTATCAGTTTGATAAGTCATGGTTGCAACATGCTAACACAAATTTTTTATAGAAGAAAGGGAAAACTGGTAGAAGATGGTCTCAGGGCAGATCAGTTTGGATTCCAGAAAAGTATAGGAACATGCGAGGCAGTATTGACCCTACGACTTATCTTAAAAGATCGGATATAGAAGGACAAACCTATGTTTATAGCATTTGTTGGCTTAGAGCAAGCTTTTGGCAATCTTGAGTGGGATACTGTCTTTGAAACCCTGAAGGTACTAGGGGTAAAATACAGGGAGCGAATGGCTATTTACAACTTGTACAGAAACCAGATGGCAGTTACAAGAGTTGAGGGGCACGAAAGGGAAGCATTGGTTAAGAAGGGAGTGAGACAGTGTTGTATCTAGTCCCGATATTGTTCAATCTGTACATTGGGCAAGCAGTAAAGTAAACTAATGAAAAACTTGGAGTAGAAATTAAATTTCAGGGGAAAGAAATAAATACTTCGAGGTTTGCTGAAGACACTGTAATTCTCTAAGGACATGGGAGGAGAAGTTGTGTCTTGAAAGGAGGATATAACATAAACTTTGACAAAAGCAGAAGGATAATGGAATGTAGTCAAATTAAAACAGATGATGCTAAGGGAATTAGATTAGGAAATGAGACACTTATAGTAGATGAGTTTTGCTATTTGGACAGCAAAATAACTGATGATGGCTGAAGTAGAGAGGATATAAAATGTGGGCTGGCAATGACAAGGACAGAATGTCTGAGGAAGAAAAATTTGTTAACAGAAAATATACATTTAAGTGTTTGGAAGTCTTTTCTGAAGGTATTTGTCTGGAGTGTAGCCATGTATGGAAGTGGAACATGGATGGTAAATAATTTAGACAAAAAGAAAGTAGAAACTTTCAAAATGTGGTGCTACAGAAGAATACTGAAGATTAGGCGGGTAAGCCACATAAGTAACAAGGAGGTACTGAATAGAATTGGGAAGAAAAAAAAAGTGTGTCACGTAACTAATGCGAAGGCACTGAAAAGAATTGGGAAGACAAAAAATTTGTGACCAAAAGAAGGGATCGGTTGATAGGACACATTCTGAGACCATCAAGGGATTACCAGTTTAATATTGGATGGAAGTGTGAATGGTAAAAATTGTAGAGGAAGACCAAGAGATGAAAATGGCCAACAGACTGAGAAGGATGTAGGTTGCTGTAGTTATTCAGAGATGATGAGGCTGGCACAGGATGGAGTAGCATGGAGAGCTGCATCAGACCAGTCTTCAGACTGAAGACCACAACAACAGCAATTAGCTTAGTAACAAGTTATAATTGTTGTTTTATAGTCTGCAGAAATGACCAATTGTGGTTGAGTCTGCCTGTTGACAAACTGACTGCCATGAGACTGTCGGCGGATGCAGCAGAACCTTGTGTGATGCTGCGAGTAGCCCACCAGCAGCTAAAGGCTCCAATCTCTTTCTTGTACTACTCTGCATTTCCGGATGAGATGATGCCAGTGTAATGGAAATGAGGTACAATATCATGCTCAGCTTTTTGAATCTTGCTTTTTGCAACTTTACCTTCAACAGAGTTTTTATTGCTATTTATTACGAAATTTTAATGTCACTCTACATCCATTATAAAGTTGATTGCCAATTCATATTTTGGTATGAACAGAAGTCAACTTTATCATATGAGGATAAATGGATTTAACTCAATGGATCATGTATTGTCAACCAGTGGGATAGTATGACATCGTGTACATTGGAAAAGACTGGTTTCTCTGATGGAGAATTATTTAGGATGTTGGAAGAATCAGATTTTGATGTCAGTGATCCAGCACTATCACAGTTTTCTGACAAAGAGGCGTTAATGGACACAGCTGATAGCGACAGCAGTGACAATGACAACAATTTTGTTGGTAAAGGTGATGGAAATGGGCTGAAAAAATACACAGCAAGTAGAACTATAAGAAGCTATGACTGTGACAAAGGCTAAACGGATTATACCTCACCAACCCAAGATCACATTTACAAGCCATGTTCATCCACAATATGTGTTACATCAACAAGTATCCCCCAGGCTGTGGCTAAGCCACGTCTCTGCTATATCCTTTCTTCCAGGAGAGCTAGTTCTGCAAGGTTCGCAGGAGAGCTTCTGTGAAGTTTGGAAAGTAGGAGACGAGGTACTGGCTGAATTAAAGCTGTTAGGACGGGGCGTGAGTTGTGCTTGGGTAGCTCAGGTGATAGAGCACTTGCCTGCGAAAGGCAAAGGTTCCGAGTTTGAGTCTCGGTCTGGCACACAGTTTTAATCTGCCAGATAGTTTCAAGTATCATATGGTTGTGATTGTATTTCAAACATGCCATACGAAGGTACATTGTGGTAAACAGGGTGGAGCCTATGGCCACCAACAGTCATAAGGCAGGTTCAGATCAGAAGGGGAAGGTTGGGGGGGGGGGCGGCAGCAAACTAGGGTATCTTCCCAGCTTGGCAATTTCAGGGGGTGCCAAATTCACATTCTTGAAGAAAAAAGAAACCTTGTTCATGAAGTGCGTAGCATCAAGAGCACATTGGTCTATCGATTGTTCATACGATTTTGAAACACATTATGCTTTGTGAACATTTTTGATCACATTGTAAGTTGATTTCTGAACAGATCATAAGTTGATTTTCGAATGCATGCATAGTGTACTTGATGTCCATGCCTGGGGAATCCCTGTCGCACCTAACAGTAAAAAACCCTCCCACAGACAAAGGGGGACGAGGCTATACGAGCTGAGCTGAATAAACCCGAACAGGTGAGTGCCAATTGCTGTTTGTGTATGTGATTGATTGGGTGTTCAAATGAGAAGTGTTGCTATAATTCTTAGCGAAATCCATAGATTTAGACTACCAAAGTGGAAATAAACAACTAACACGAACGACAGGTAGGAAAGATTACATATTATCTTCTTGGTGTATCCAAGAAAATGAAATTTGACAGAAAATTTTTACCTGATCACTTTACTACTAAGGGTCAGTTGTACAGTCCCCGATTAGCAGCTGCTTAAAAAACGGCTCTGAGCACTATGGGACTTAACTTCTGAGGTCATCAGTCCCCTAGAACTTAGAACTACTTAAACCTAATTAACCTAAGCCATGCCCGAGGCAGGATTCGAACCTAGAACCGCTCAGCCACACCGGCCGGCAGCAGCTGCTTAATTCTATCCTTGGAATAGTTTGGAAAACGCATTGTACAAACACGCAGTAATGCCTAAGCAGAGAATAAAGGTGGGTTAACTGAACTGGTGATTCTGGCACGGTTAATGAAGATAACCAGAGAATAAGTTCTGACAATTGCAGAACCTTGTACAACTACTTTTCGATCTCATGCTCGAGAAACTGCAGAATATGAATGAAATGTAAAACTATTTCCCAACGTCAAACTTTTTGCTTGTAGTAGACCTGATAGGCATTTTATATTGGTACATCACTATTGTTGTTTGTGCTTTTCAGATCCACCTAGGTTTCGGCCACTGAGTGGCCACTCTCAAAGCTTTTAATATGTGCTTACATATAAACCGTCAAGTTGACAATTACATTCAGCATGACGGTATAGATGTAAACATAACTCAAAGCATTGAGAATAGCCACACTGTGCCCAAAATCTATGTAGATCTGGAAAATAAAAACAAAAATTGCGACTGATGGTGACATTTGCTACAGATTTGTACAAAACAGTCGCTAGGCACCAGCTCAAAAATGGAGTGTCAGACCTGATTGAAGAAATCTAGCTAATTTCAATAAGCCTTGTGAATTTACAAAAATGTTCAAATGTGTGTGAAATTTTATGGGACTTAACTGCTAAGGTCATCAGTCCCTAAGCTTACACACTACTTAACCTAAATTATCCAAGGACAAACACACACACCCATGCCTGAGGGAGAACTCGAACCTCCGCCAGGACCAGCTGCACAGTCCATGACTGCAGCGCCTTAGACCACTTGGCTAATCCCATGCAGCATGAACTTACAGTTAACAAGTATAAACATTTTTCAATAATTGTAACAGATAATGTATTCAACGGAAAACAAAATATGTTTACAATAACTATTTAATGTTGAACAAAATAAGAAACAACACAGTAAATAACCAAGACACTGATCATAATATAAAAATTAAAAAAAATACTAAACAAATCGAACCTTCCTGGCTTTTGCTTGTGCAAACTCTTTCACACGGTCCGTGTAATTTAAATCCTCTGCAAGCTCGTGCTCAATTGATATTGTTGCAAGATCATTCTAACGAGTTTGGCTCATCGTTGATTGGAGGTATGTCTTTATCATTTACAGTTTTGAGAAACTCCTCTCTCCACTCGCAACTGTCACTGGGAGTGTTAGGAGAATTCTCAGAGAAATGTCAACATTAGGGCAAAAATTATGTCTTCCTATAAACTTCAGAGTCTCTTTTGGACCTATTGCAGGTTTCAACAATGTTGAAAGCACTTTTAGTTCTTCCCTCAACTCCAGTGCATCAATGTTACTTGACTCATGATATTGCAAAATCGCTGCGAGGTTTCTACACTTCGTGTCCAGGCTGTCAGGAGGTGCATTCTTCAGCTCGCCAATGTCGTAGAGAAAATCAAAATAATCACAATGAGATTTCAATTAACTGAATCTCTCATCCAAAGATGTGGTTACTATATCTAAAAGATAATAGTAGAATTCAATCTTATAATGTTTTGTTGGGTCATCTATTGTCTCATCCCTTCCTTCCTGTCTCATCCCTTCCTTCCTAGGTAAAGTGTATTGGCTTCTCACTTCATTGCCGGGAAACACTTATCCATGGTAACTGTAGATCTTCTAGCTCTAATTCTGTAGCCAATTCTTTGGAATCCGTCAAGAAAGACACAAACATTTCTTCTGTTCTGCAGGTCTTAAAATATGCTTTCGTTTTTTCAGGCATTTCCATGGCCTCCGAAACATTTATGTCAGTGGTCTGGAGGGTCTTACTGACTACGCTGATGTGAAGCAGAACATTGTACCTGATTACCAGAGAAGTGAGAAAGGTGTAATTTTTTATTTGACTCATAAGTGACGTTGCTTCGTGAGCGGTCATGCCATCGAATTCTTCTGATATCCGATCCAGTGCGTCATAAATGCCTCCAATTTGAAACCTCAGGGGAGTAAGTGCATCGATGCGACTTTCCCACCCAGTATCGCTCAGTTGCTTCAGCGAAAGGTTAGGCAGATACTTCTTCAGGACATCCCAACGTCGAACGAAGGATGAGAGGAAGTCATACAAGCTTTTCACTGTCGAAAACATGGAAACAGAGTATTTAGAAGGCATAGCGACATCGTTTACAACAAGATTCAATGAGTGACTGCTACATGGTACATAAAATGCTCTCTTGTTCATATCTGAAATTCTTTTCTGGAGACCAGACTTCTTTCGTTTCATGTTTGCTCCATTGTCGTATTCTTGCCCTCTCATATTACACAATAGGATTTTTTTATCTTCCAAGAACTTGAGTACGACCTGCGTGAAAGTGGAACTTGAAGAATCGTGCACTGGAAGAAATCCCAGGAAATGCTCCCAAATTCAGACATCGTATACCCCGTCGAGTCTTGTCTCCTGGACGGAACATACCACAACTGTCATCTGCTCAACTTTTGAAATATTAGATTAGATTAGTTTTCGTTCCATAGATCCGTGCTGAGGAGATCCTCGTGGATGTGGAACATGTCAATTTTTTTTTAAAGCTGAAATAACAATACTAATAGTATGAATATATACATCATTTGTTTCTACTAAAAAATTCGTCAATGGAGTAGAAGGAGTTGGCCACTAGTAAGTCTTTCAGGCTCCTTTTAAACTGATTTTTATTTGTAACTAAATTTTTTTATGTTTACTGGCAAATTATTGAAGATGAGTGTTCCTGAGTAGTGGACCCCTTTTTGAACTAAAGTAAGTGCTTTTAAGTCCTTGTGCAGTTCATTTTTGTTCCTGGTATTGTATGTATGAACTGAGCTGTTTGTTGGAAAAAGAGATATATTATTTAGGACAAATTTCATTAATGAGTAAATATACTGAGAGGCAGTAGTTAGTATACCCAGTTCTTTGAAGAGGTTTCTACAGGACGTCCGTGAATTTAAACCACAAATAATACGTATTACACGCTTTTGGACCCTGAAAACTTTTGTTTGACTTGAAGAGTTACCCCAAAATATTATACCATATGACATTATGGAATGAAAGTAGGCAAAGTATGCAAGCTTTTTCATTTTTATGTCACCTATGTCTGCTAACACTCGAATTGCAAATACAGATTTGTTAAGGCCTTTCTGCAGTTCTGTGGTGTGCTCTTTCCAACTGAATTTATTATCAAGTTGTAATCCCAGCAATTTAAGACTGTCAACCTCTTCTATCTGCTCTTCTTCGTATTTTATGCATATGCTGGGTAGAAACCTCTTACAGGTTCTGAATTGCATATAGTGAGTCTTTTCGAAGTTTAATGTCAGTGAGTTGGCTTTAAACCATTTATTAATATCCATGAAAATATCATTAGCAGATCTTTCTAGAACTACACTTGACATACTATTTATTGCAATACTTGTGTCATTTGCAAACAAAACGAACTCTGCTTCTGGCAGTGTAACTGATGAGAGATCATTAATGTACACAAGAAAAAGCAATGGCCCTAAGATGGATCATTGCTTTTTCTTGTGTGGTGTGCAGTCCAGAATTATACTGTAATACTTTGCAGATTTCATCATTAATAGAATGTTGTTGGTTATAGATGATCCAATAAGATGAATTATTTCATTCTGTGTTTCTTTTCCAAGATGATGATGACCCTTGTTCTCACCTTGCTTTGTTCTGTGCAGGTGCTCCATCAGCACAGTGTCGAACTTTCAGAATAATTCAATGAGTTTCAAGAAGTTTCTGTTGTCAGGCTGAAAGAGTGTGTCTGTACTTCCTCTCCAAGGCAGACATTGCTATTAAGCGCTCAAGAACATTTTTCCTATGTTCGCTTTCAGTATTCAGAAGCCTTTGATGATGGACGTCGACATTTCATGGTTTTTCAGTCCCTCGGAAAACACGATCCACTTAAATATGTGAATTCAATTGCTCGGTTGACTTCCTGTGACTTTCGAGATACGAAGCAAGGTGCCGCCAGTCGCTTATACCATTATTTGCAATTTTTACTGTAGATGACGAAAAAAGTTTGCAACAAAAGCAGAACACAGCATCCTTGCTCTTTGAGTACACCAACCAGTGTCTATCTGTTTCTTCTAAATTCTTCAAAGAATTGCTGTAGTGCACAGGGCTGAAACGCCGGTTGGCCGCGTTTTTAGGACATTCTTCAGCTTCCTTAATGCGCTCCGAAGGACCTCGCATGACCAAAGTCGTTTGAATGCAGTCGGTAATAATTTCCGGCCATCTTCCAGGAACTGATTCAATTGTGTCTTCCAGTTTAGGCTCGCCTTCAATCCCTTCTCCAGTGGTGAGTACCTCAGCTGATGTTCTTCCGGTATTTTTCGAATCGGGTCGCCTAATTTCGGTTCTGCCTGATGTTTCAATCTCGAAGTTTTCGTCACAAAGCAGGTCTTGAGTCCAGACGAGGTCTGTTGAACATGTTGTGGATGGCCCACCGTCAGCATTGCTACTGTATGTGGTGGTCGCAGTACTTTGTTCGTCAACTTTCTTGTCATGCCCTGAAGATGAAGATATAGCTGCTGCAGCTTCACTAGTTTCTGTACTTTCAGAATCTATTTTTCCACTCTCGCCGCTGCTAGGTCGTCCTCTCTTTGGCTTGAAATATCATTGCAGTGCATCCTTTTGCTTCTTATTGTCATCTTCCTTCAGCGCCTGTCTTTTCCTATATTCACTGCCAGACAGTCTTTTTAGACGTCGGGCATGTTTCGATCCAACCTGTTGATGTCAGTGTACTATATTTGCAACACACTTCGCAGACAATTTCCTGATATTCCACTGCATGTAAACGGAAAATTATATTACTGTAGGATACACTGTTCAGGAGATGAAGTGATAAGAATTGAGCCGCGTGAAATTGAATTTCAGGCCGAATTTCATTACAGACGCAAGTGAAACTGTCAAAGGGTGGGGCGGTAAACAATGGAGAGAGGAAGAATAAGGAGTTGGAGTAACATGCAATAAATACACACCCGGGCATCGACGGGTACCAATGCTAGTCGAAATATATTAACTCACTGCACTGCGGTTGTTCATTTCAAAGAACTGACACTTGACATCTGTCATAATTTCCATGTGTCACTTCTTTCGTGTCTGATTATGGAATAAGGGGTAACAAATTAGTCATCGCCGTATCACTTCACTTTTCTTCGCTTTATTTTCATTCTAGCTATTGGGATGACGCGTGCTTATACGCTGACTTGCCAATTTTTGAAGTAACAAATCATAAGAAAAATAAATTTTCCTATTCTGCAGTCTTGAAGGAGAAAAATTCTAACTTTAGTAACGTGCATGCACAATACTAATTGTACGTTATATGAAAAGACTATTACCGGTACATCTCAAGTTGCAAGAAATTCGGACGCACCAATTCTTACGAAACGCAATAAAAGTGCTTGTGACCAATATTGACTCCCTCGGCCAACTACCGAAACGAATTCTGTAGTTTTTGTTGTACAGAATGCAACAATACCTATTGCCTGGAAAGGTGAAGTGGTGACGTGGCAGTGCCAGGAACTAGGTCATGTGATGAGGTACAGCGAGGCTACAGTTAAACTAGCGCCCAAGAAGAAGAAGCAAGAAGCTCACAATAAGTATGTGACCGATGATATGGATAAATGTATTATGAGGCAGCAATTTCTATGGCATTACGAACACTTTTGTCAAACAGAAATGAGCTTCAAAGCTAGCAAGAAAACCCTTAGAAGCAATGTTCTATCTATGGATTTTCGTTTTAAAAGGTGTCAAAATTAACGTTTTGTTTTGTGCGGCCGAGAGAGCATTGTTGCTAAAAGACCATACTTTCTCAGGTTTTCATCAGAATCAAAGCTAACAGTAGTTTACTAGGATGAAACATCGATTCACACGCATTATGCAGTAAATAAATGTTGGCAAAGTTATAGTGTGCGAGTAGTATTGTCAAACAAAAGTGCCGGTCAGGGTTTAATTGTTGTTCATGCAGGCGGAGACAGGTGTTTCATAGATGAAAAACCAAAACGTCCAACTATCACTTAGAAACAGATAGCAAAAATTTTCAGAAATATGTCGAAACTCAACTTATGCCAAGCTTCTTTGCAATGTCGTCTTTATCCCTTGTAATTACTCGGAGCGTATTTACCCATTCGCAATACTTCAGCCATTGTAGGTGTTGAGACATGTTTGACTATAGTAATGTTCAACCATTTTTTTCCATAATGCGCGAAGAATAAAGGACTCGGAAACTGCCATTGAAGGGCTTAGCAAAATTGCTTCAGGCTTAACATGTAACCGCAGTATCGAACATTGCATTCGAATTTCCAAATTATATTCCATCTTTTCCAAAATTAGTTGTGCGTAAACGCACGGCACGTAACAGGCTGGCAGCGTACTACTCATGAGAATACTGGCGTGTGGCGTGTACACCAGACTGCTTCCCCCTCTTTGTTCCTCTGGCGTAAACACGACGATGCTGCCACAGTGGCGAGGAAGAATTTAGTCCTCCTCCCTCCCCTTGTTCAACAGGGGCAGCCGGCAGGTTAAAAAAAAAAGTTGCGGGGGTGGCAGATTTTCCGCCGCGTGCGGCCACACGTTCCTTGCGCCGACCCTAATTTGTGCCACAACAGTCTCGCTTATTTGGTGTGTGTTAACAACTGCTGCGATATTAGAAAGGCCTATTTCATTTTATCTAGCATAGTGAAAATGTAGGCATAACCAAATTGAGAAACCACAACAGTCTTGGGTAGTATTCATATTAACAGCTTTTTCAGCCGCCGAGTAAGTGACGCCAGAAACCATTTCCAGAAAGTTAAGTGATTTAGACAGGAATATAATTTAGTTTAACGCCGACAACAAATTAAATACGTGCATTAGTGTATCGTTTAGTCTTGCCATTAAAGGTTTGACTTTTCTTTGCGTATTTTTTCAGAAAACACGAAAAGATCGTAACTTCGCGAAGTCGCGCTTAGGCTTAAATTTTGTAAACGTGTTTGTTTATTGTTTCACGGTAATTTAACTAGTTTCTCGGTAACAATTAAGTAAACTACCGTAAATAGCGTGTAACTTCATTGTTTTAATACAGATTTAAGAAAAACAGCGTAACTTTATATCAGAAACTTGCCTATATACATTTGTTTATAGGCCTAATTCACGTAACGTTTTTGGAGAATCAAAGTTAAAGTACCTCGTTTAATTGTCCTTTTTTTCATTCAATCGAGTGGAATATATAATAAATAGCGTATACCTTCATTGTTTTAATACAGATCTCAGAAAAACAGCGGAATTTTAAATCAGAAACTTGCTTATATACATTTGTGAATAGGCTTAATTCTTGTAACGTCTTTTTTGATTTTCGGTAATTTAATTGATTTATTCTAGCTAAAGTATTATTTTTGCCATGAGTGAGAAGTGCCTGACTTGCCGTAGAATTGTTAGTTCCGGGGTTTGGTGTGATGGATGTAGTAGTTTTTTTCACTGGGGGGATTGCAGTGGCGTGGGTGTTGGGAAAGTGGATCAGGCTCATCAGTGGTTATGTAGGATTTGCAGCAGAGATAGGAAGATAGTGGAACAGGAGGGGAAAATTGCTGCCCTTCAGGCTGAGCTAGATCAGGCTAGGGGAGATCTGGACAGGTTAAGGAGGGAGAAGGGCAAAGAGAGGTGGGAAGTGGCAACAGGTAGCAGAAGGAACAGGCCTAGAACTAAGTCTGACAGTTTTGTGGTGAATGTCAAAAATAAGTTTGACCTGTTGCTTCAGTTAGAAACTGATGAGCCTCAAGCAGAGGTAGGTGTAGACAGGACACAACAAACTTTCAATAGGAAATTGAAAAAGAATGTAGAAAAGTCATCGAAAAGGAAGAAAGTTTTGTTGTTAGGCAGTTCTCATGCCAGAGGTGTAGGCCAACTTCTGCAGGAGGAATTAGGACCAGAATACCAGGTCACAAATTTTTTCAAACCAAGTGCTAGTCTGGATCAGGTGACAGAGGATTTAGGTTCACTCTGTAAAGGATTTACCAGGGAAGACACCGTGGTTATTGTGGGAGGGCCAGGGAACAGCATCGACAGAGATCCTGGGTACAGTATAGAGTGTGACCTGGTAAAGATTGCGTCGGCATCGAGACACACCAATGTTGAATTTGTATCTGTCCTGAGACGCCATGACCGGCCTCATTTGAACTCTTCTGTTGGGAGAGTTAATTTGGAGTTGGAACGGCTGCTTGGGTCGGGTGCGGGGGCTCATATTGGTGTGGTTCCTGTTGATTATCTCAGTAGGTGGGACTATACCAGGCACGGCCTACATCTCAACAGGAAAGGGAAGGGGAAACTGGCTGGGGTAATAGCAGGAAATTTAAGGGGGGGAGGCACTGCCATGAATGGTAAAATACCAGTGGTTACAGGTGTTGGAGCAGCACCTTTTTTAGGATAGGTAAGACAGAAAGATGTCAAGTTCTACGAGAGGTCAGGATTGAAACAAATCTTCAGTTTAAGAAAGAAATTAAACAGCACAATTCTAGCACATTGGATCACCAATCACAGCTATCAATTATAAATTTTCACCAATCACCAGAAATTTTATCTCCACCAAGTTGTATCTCAGTCCTAGGTAATTGCATTGATGAATTAAAGTCACCCAACCCAGTTGACATAATCTGCCTCTCTGAACACCGTGTGACCACTGGTATAGGAACTAGGCCTAAGCACAATGAGAAAATCAGACAGGAGAGTACTGCAAATGTTAGAATAAGGAAAGGTTCTCATAAAAGTATAATTAAAAATACTGTAAGTATATTTCATCAAAATATTGGGAGTTTAAAGAATAAAGTAGATGAGCTTCTGGTTTGTTTAGAAGATTTAGAAGCTGAGAATGAAATAGATATACTATGCCTGTCTGAGCATCACATTGTTACTGATATGGATAAGGTAAATGTAAGTGGATATAAGCTCTCTGCACATGTAATGAGAGAAAATATGGAGAAAGGAGGAGTTGCCATATATGTCAAAAGTTATCATTGTGCAAAAAGTATAGAAACAAAAAAGTTTTGTGTAGAGAAACATATAGAAGCATGTGCCTGTGAGCTTAAATTAAATAAAGGCACATTTATAATTGTAACTGTTTATAGGTCCCCATCAGGAAATTTTCATCTATTTCTGAAAAATTTGGACTCCTTGTTGTGCTATCTGTCAGACAGGGGGAAGCAAATTATTATTTGCGGGGACTTCAATGTAGATTCTCTGAAAGAGGGTAATAGGAAAAATGACCTTGAAGTATTACTCGGTTCTTTCAATTTGACACCCGTTATTGATTTTCCTACTCGGGTGGTAAAGGATAGCAGCTCACTGATAGATAACTTCTTTATAGACCAAGATAAGTTTAACCAGATAAATGCTCAGCCTGTTGAGAATGGTCTTTCTGATCATGGTGCACAGCTAGTTACAATATATGACATAGCTCCATTCAGCAATACTAAACAGTCCTCCAAAGTAGTATGTTCAGTCAACGATTTAACAATTGCAAATTTCAGGGAAAGCCTACAGCAGTTAGACTGGGATGAGGTGTACCGTGAACCTGATGCCAATTTAAAATATAATTTATTTCATGACATTTTTGTAAATGCATTTGAAAACTGCTTCCCCAAGAAAATAGTTAAATATACTCGTAAGAAACCTTGTAACAAACCATGGCTTACTAAGGGTATAAAAATATCTTGTAACCGGAAAAGGGAAATGTATCTGACAGCAAGAAAGAGTAGTGACCCAGAAACTATCAAAAATTATAAAAACTACTGTGTTATATTAAGAAAAGTTATTAAAAAATCCAGGAGTATGTGTATCATGTCTGAAATCAGCAACTCTGATAATAAAATTAAAACAATTTGGAATATTATTAAAAGAGAAACAGGTCAACCAAGAGCAGAGGAAGACAGTATTACCATCAAATTGAATGAAAACTTTACGAACAAAAAGTCAGAAGTTGAAAATATTTTTAATAATCATTTTCTAAATGTTGTGGATATAGTAGGATCCAGGTGTTCATTAGAAGATGCTAGGCTGTTAATGGAAGAGGCCATACCTATGCAATTTGATACAATTGAAATCTCACCCACTTCTCCCTCTGAAATTAGGAAAATAATAAACTTGCTTAAAAGCAAAAACTCACATGGAATTGATGGCATTTCCAGCAAAATACTAAAAGCTTGTTCTCAACAGATAAGTAAGATTCTCAGCCACCTGTGTAATAGCTCTCTGGAACAGGGCATTTTCCCTGATAGACTGAAATATGCTATTGTCATACCTTTGCATAAAAAGGGGGATAGATCTGATGTCAACAATTACCGTCCAATCTCCCTTCTAACAGCTTTATCCAAAATTTTTGAGAAAGTAATGTATTCAAGAGTAGCTTCACATATCTGTAAAAATGAAGTACTAACAAAATGTCAGTTTGGTTTCCAGAAAGGTTTTTCAACAGAAAATGCCATATATGCTTTCACCAGTCAAATTTTGAATGATCTGAATAACCGAACACCACCCATTGGGATTTTTTGTGATCTCTCAAAGGCTTTTGATTGTGTAAATCATGAAATTCTGCTAGACAAGCTCAAGTATTGTGGCATGAGTGGGACAGTGCACAAATGGTTTAATTCGTACCTAACTGGAAGAGTGCAGAAAGTAGAAATAAGTAGTTCTCGTAACATGCAAAGATCAGCACATTCCTCAAACTGGGGAACTATCAAGAATGGGGTTCCACAAGGGTCAGTCTTGGGTCCTTTGTTGTTCTTATTATATATTAATGACTTGCCATTCTATATTCATGAAGAGGCAAAGTTAGTTCTCTTTGCTGATGATACAAGTATAGTAATCACACCTGACAAACAAGAATTAACTGATGAAATTGTCAATACTGTCTTTCAGAAAATTACTAAGTGGTTCCTTGTAAACGGACTCTCACTGAATTTTGATAAGACACAGTACATACAGTTCCGTACAGTGAATGGTATGACGCCATTAATAAATATAGACCTTAATCAGAAGCATATAGCTAAGGTAGAATATTGCAAATTTTTAGGTGTGTCCATTGATGAGAGATTAAATTGGAAGAAACACATTGATGATCTGCTGAAACGTTTGAGTTCAGCTACTTATGCAATAAGGGTCATTGCAAATTTTGGTGATAAACATCTTAGTAAATTAGCTTACTACGCCTATTTTCACTCATTGCTTTCATATGGCATCATATTTTGGGGTAATTCATCACTGAGGAATAAAGTATTTGTTGCACAAAAGCGTGTAATCAGAATAATAGCTGGAGTCCACCCAAGATCATCCTGCAGACATTTATTTAAGGATCTAGGGATATTCACAGTAGCTTCTCAGTATATATACTCTCTTATGAAATTTGTTATTAACAACCAAACCCAATACAAAAGTAATAGCAGTGTGCATAACTACAATACTAGGAGAAAGAATGATCTTCACTATTCAAGATTAAATCTAACTTTGGCACAGAAAGGGGTGAATTATACTGGCACTAAAGTCTTTGGTCACTTACCAAATAGTATCAAAAGTCTGACAGATAACCAACAAGTATTTAAGAAGAAATTAAAAGAATTTCTGAATGACAACTCCTTCTACTCCATAGAGGAATTTTTGGATATAAATTAAGAAAAAAAATATTAAAAAAATTAAAAAAATAAAAATAAAAAGTAAAGAAAAACAAAAAAACACAATAAAATAAAGTTGTTATATTAACTTAAGTATGTTGTTAAATTAACCTAATTATGTCATGTATTGGAAAATTCGACTCGTTCCACATCATTACGAAATATCGTATTCATGATCCATGGAACTAGTATTAATCTAATCTAATCTAATCTAATCTAATCTAATCAGTATTAGACTATGACATTTTGATTTTTCATGTAGCAAAATGTTTGACGAACTTAGATGAGGTAAGAAGTAATAGATTCTTTCACAGAAAGAAAAACATGCTCTGTAAAGCTGTGGCAAGATTAGAGGGGAAAAAATTCTTTAACTTAAGGGCTGAAGAAATGTATACTGTCTTACTGGTCTCTTGTCTTTACTGTTTTATATTTCCTATATTTAATGACACACTAAAGAGAAAGTTATTAGCAATAGGCAATAAAGAATTCAAATTTTGTAAAGAGTTCTTATTCTCCCAGTCACAAATTATTATTAATTGTGAGTTTTTTAAGGGGGGGGGGGGGTAGGATGTGAAGCCGGCCGATTGGGAACAGGAGAGGCACCACAGGACATTCCAATTTCCACTGTCCTGAATGTAGGTTTGATAGCTTCCATTACAAAATATACATGTTTGAGTTCCACAGAGCGAAATACAATGACGTGCACGAGAAGAAAGATGCGTGAAGAGGTGTGGCACTGCACTTTGGCACTCTTAAGACCAAATAACATGTCTTACATTTCCTCAAACATATATGTTTTATGTATCAAACTCTTCGAGATGTGTGCTACAACATGAGCATATTTTTGTTTCAAAAATGACCGGTATATTTGAAACGGCAATAAAAACTAAACGAGCAGTGATAGAAATACACCGTTTGTTGCAATATGCTTGGGACAACAGTACATTTTCAGGCAGACAAACTTTCGAAATTACAGTAGTTACAATTTTCAACAACAGATGGCGCTGCGGTCTGGGAAACTCTATAGTACGATATTTTCCACATATCCACCATGCGTAGCAATAATATGGCGTAGTCTCTGAATGAAATTACCCGAAACCTTTGACAACGTGTCTGGCGGAATGGCTTCACATGCAGATGAGATGTACTGCTTCAGCTGTTCAATTGTTTCTGGATTCTGGCGGTACACCTGGTCTTTCAAGTGTCCCCACAGAAAGAAGTCACAGGGGTTCATGTCTGGCGAATAGGGAGGCCAATCCACGCCGCCTTCTGTATGTTTCGGATAGCCCAAAGCAATCACACGATCATCGAAATATTCATTCAGGAAATTAAAGACGTAGGCCGTGCGATGTGGCCAGGCACCATCTTGCATAAACCACGAGGTGTTCGCAGTGTCGTCTAAGGCAGTTTGTACCGCCACAAATTCACGAAGAATGTCCAGATAGCGTGATGTAGTAATCGTTTCGGATCTGAAAAATGGGCCAATGATTCCTTTGGAAGAAATGGCGGCCCAGACCAGTACTTTTTGAGGATGTGAGGATGCAGGGATGATGGGACTGCAACATGGGGCTTTTCGGTTCCCCATATGCGCCAGTTCTGTTTATTGACGAAGCCGTCCAGGTAAAAATAAGCTTCGTCAGTAAACCAAATGCTGCCCACATGCATATCGCCATCATCAATCCTGTGCACTATATCGTTAGCGAATGTCTCTCGTGCAGAAATGGTAGCGGCGCTGAGGGGTTGCCACGTTTGAATTTTGTATGGATAGAGGTGTAAACTCTGGCGCATGAGACGATACATGGACGTTGGCGTCATTTGGACCACAGCTGCAACACGGCGAACGGAAACCCGAAGCCGCTGTTGGATCACCTGCTGCACTAGCTGCGCGTTGCCCTCTGTGGTTGCCGTACGCGGTCGCCCTACCTTTCCAGCACGTTCATCCGTCACGTTCCCAGTCCGTTGAAATTTTTCAAACAGATCCTTTATTGTATCGCTTTTCGGTCCTTTGGTTACATTAAACCTCCGTTGAAAACTTCGTCTTGTTGCAACAACACTGTGTTCTAGGCGGTGGAATTCCAACACCAGAAAAATCCTCTGTTCTAAGGAATAAACCATGTTGTCTACAGCACACTTGCGCGTTGTGAACAGCACACGCTTACAGCAAAAAGACGACGTACAGAATGGCGCACCCACAGACTGCGTTGTCTTCTATATCTTTCACATCACTTGCAGCGCCATCTGTTGTTGAACATTGTAACTACTGTAATTTCGAAAGTTTGTCCGCCTGAAAATGTACTGTTGTCCCAAGCATATTGCAACAAACGGTGTATTTCTATCGCTGCTCGTTTAGTTGTTATTGCCGTTTCAAATATACCGGTCATTTTTGAAACACCCTGTATATATATATATATATATATATATATATATATATATATATATATGGTTCTACACTGGGGGCGGTTACAAGGGTAGGAGCCAGAGGGTAGGGAAGGTGGTTTGGGGATTTCATAGGGATGAACTAAGAGGTTATGAAGGTTAGATGTACGGCGGAAAGACACTCTTGGTGGAGTGGGGAGGATTTCATGAAGGATGGATCACATTTCAGGGCAGGATTTGAGGATGTCGTATCCCTGCTGGAGAGCCACATTCAGAGAGATATATATATATATACACAAAATTCAAGCTTTCGCAACCAACAGTTGCTTCATCAGGAAAGAGGGAAGGAGAGGGAAAGACGAAAGGATGTGGGTTTTAAGGAAGAGGGTAAGGAGTCATTCCAATTCCGGGAGCGGAAAGACATCCTTAGGGGGAAAAAAGGACAGGTATACACACACACACCCACATCCAACCACACATACACAGACACAAGCAGACATTTGTAAAGGCAAAGACATTAGGCAGAGATGTCAGTCGAGGCAGAAGTACAGAGGCAAAGATGTTGTTGAAAGACAGGTGAGGTATGAGCGGCGGCAACTTGTAATTAGCAGAGGTTGAGGCCTGGTGGATAACGAGAAGAGAGGATGTACTGAAGGGCAAGTTCCCATCTCCGGAGTTCTGACAGGTTGGTGTTAGTGGGAAGTATCCAGATAACCCGGACGGTGTAACACTGTGCCAAGATGTGCTGGCTGTGCACCAAGGCATGTTTAGCCACAGGGTGATCCTCATTACCAACAAACACTGTCTGCCTGTGTCCATTCATGCGAATGGACAGTTTGTTGCTGGTCATTCCCACATAGAAAGCTTCACAGTGTAGGCAGGTTAGTTGGTAAATCACGTGGGTCCTTTCACATGTGGCTCTGCCCTTGATCATGTACAACTTCCGGGTTACAGGACTGGAGTAGGTGGTGGTGGGAGGGTGCATGGGACAGGTTTTACACCGGGGGCGGTTACAAGGGTAGGAGCCAGAGGGTAGGGAAGGTGGTTTGGGGATTTCATAGGGATGAACTAAGAGGTTACGAAGGTTAGGTGTACAGCAGAAAGACGCTCTTGGTGGAGTGGGGAGGATTTCATGAAGGATGGATCTCATTTCAGGGCAGGATTTGAGGAAGTCGTATCCCTGATGGAGAGCCACATTCAGAGTCTGATCCAGTCTCGGAAAGTATCCTGTCACAAGTGGGGCACTTTTGCGGTTCTTCTGTGGGAGGTTCTGGGTTTGAGGAGATGAGGAAGTGGCTCTGGTTATTTGCTTCTGTACCAGGTCGGGAGGGTAGTTGCGGGATGCGAAAGCTGTTTTCAGGTTGTTGGTGTAATGGTTCAGGAATTCCGGACTGGAGCAGATTCGTTTGCCACGAAGACCTAGGCTGTAGGGAAGGGACTGTTTGATGTGGAATGGGTGGCAGCTGTCATAATGGAGGTACTGTTGCTTGTTGGTGGATTTGATGTGGACGGACGTGTGAAGCTGGCCATTGGACAGATGGAGGTCAACGTCAAGGAAAGTGGCATGGGATTTGTAGTAAGACCAGGTGAATGTGATGGAACCAAAGGAGTTGAGGTTGGAGAGGAAATTCTGGAGTTCTTCCTCACTGTGAGTCCAGATCATGAAGATGTCATAAATAAATCTGTCCCAAACTTTGGGTTGGCAGGCCTGGGTAACCAAGAAGGCTTCCTCTAAGCGACCCATGAATAGGTTGGCGTACGAGGGGGCCATCCTGGTACCCATGGCTGTTCCCTTTAATTGTTGGTATGTCTGGCCTTCAATAGTGAAGAAGTTGTGTGTGGTGTCACCGCCAGACACCACACTTGCTAGGTGGTAGCCTTTAAATCGGACGCGGTCCGGTAGTATACATTGGACCCGCGTGTCGCCACTGTCAGTGATTGCAGACCGAGCGCCGCCACATGGCATATCTAGAGAGACGCCCTAGCACTCGCCTCCAGTTGTACAGCCGACTTTGCTAGCGATGGTTCACTGACAAATTACGCTCTCATTTGCCGAGACGATAGTTAGCATAGCCTTCAGCTACGTCATTTGCTACGACCTCGCAAGGCGCCATTATCATTTGATATTTATCTTGTGATGCATGTACCGTCAGACTGATGTTCACCAATTATGGATTAAAGTTAAGTATTCCAGAAGCTCCATACTTTATTTACTAGACTCAACTCCTTTAACTGTTCCAGACCTCACGCCAGCCTGCATGAGCTTAAACGCGTGCCTTTCGGCTACCTCACAGTGGCTTAGCTGTCTTGCCAAGTCACAACATTGTGGGTCAGGATGAAGCTGGCTAAGGTAATGAGGAAAGAGGTTTTAGGTAGGGTGGCAGGTGATCGGCGTGAAAAGAAGTGTTCCATCGCAGCGAGGCCCTGGACGTGTGGAATATTTGTGTATAAGGAAGTGGCATCAATGGTTACAAGGATGATTTCCGGGGGAAACAGATTGGGTAAGGATTCCAGGCGTTCGAGAAAGTGGTTGGTGTCTTTGATGAAGGATGGGAGACTGCATGTAATGGGTTGAAGGTGTTGATCTACGTAGGCAGAGATACGTTCTGTGGGGGCTTGGTAACCAGCTACAATGGGGCGGGCGGGATGATTGGGTTTGTAAATTTTAGGAAGAAGGTAGAAGGTAGGGGTGCGGGGTGTCGGTGGGGTCAGGAGGTGGATGGAGTCAGGTGAAGGGTTTTGTAGGGGGCCTAAGGTTCTGAGGATTCCTTGAAGCTCTGCCTGGACATCAGGAATGGGATTACATTGGCAAACTTTGTATGTGGTGTTGTCTGAAAGCTGACACAGTCCCTCAGTCACATACTCCCGACGATCAAGTACCACGGTCGTGGAACCCTTGTCTGCCGGAAGAATGACGATGGATCGGTCAGCCTTCAGATCACGGATAGCTTGGGCTTCAGCAGTGGTGATGTTGGGAGTAGGGTTAAGGTTTTTTAAGAAGGATTGAGAAGCAAGGCTGGAAGTCAGAAATTCCTGGAAGGTTTGGAGAGGGTGATTTTGAGGAAGAGGAGGTGGGTCCCGCTGTGACGGAGGACGGAACTGTTCCAGGCAGGGTTCAATTTGGATAGTGTCTTGGGGAGTTGGATCATTAGGAGTAGGATTAGGATCATTTTTCTTCGTGACAAAGTGATATTTCCAGCAGAGAGTACGAGTGTAGGATAGTAAATCTTTGATGAGGGCTGCTTGGTTGAATCTGGGAGTGGGGCTGAAGGTGAGGCCTTTGGATTGGACAGAAGTTTCGGATTGGGAGAGAGGTTTGGAGGAAAGGTTAACTACTGAATTAGGGTGTTGTGGTTCCAGATTGTGTTGATTGGAATTTTGAGGTGTTGGAGGGAGCGGAGCTGGAAGTGGGAGATTGAGTAGATGGGAGAGACTGGGTATGTGTGCAATGAGAGGAGGTTGAGGTTTGCTGGAAAGGTTGTGAAGGGTGAGTGAGTTGCCTTTCCGGAGGTGGGAAACCAGGAGATTGGATATTTTTTTGAGGTGGAGGGTGGCATGCTATTCTAATTTGCGGTTGGCCTGTAGGAGGATGCTCTTAACAGCCGGTGTGGATGTGGGAGAGGAAAGATTGAGGACTTTTATTAAGGATAGGAGTTGACGGGTGTGTTCATTGGCTGAGTTGATGTGTAGGTGAAGGATTAGGTGGGTGAGGGCAATGGATTGTTCAGTTTGGAACTGGTATAGGGACTGATGGAAAGAAGGGTTGCAGCCAGAGATGGGAACTTTAAGTGTGAGGCCTTTGGGGGTAATGCCAAATGTCAGACTAGCCTGAGAAAATAAAATATGGAAGCGTAATCTAGCTAGGGTGAAGGCATGTTTGCGGAGGGAATGTAAATAAAACTTAATGGGGTCGTTGTGGGGGGTGTTCTGAGGATGACATGGTATTAGAAGGTGGAAAGTGTAACATGAGGCTGAAATGAAAATGAAAATAAATATGAAAATAAAAATGAAAATAAAAATATGAAAATAAAAATATATGGGGAGAGATAAAGGTGAACTAGAAAGCAACTGGAGATCTGGTGTGAAAAAAGGCGAAAAAGTGTTGGTTAAAGTTGGGCTGTGTTGATCCTGTGGTGAACTTTGGTTGGTAGACAACGATGTGCATAATGGTTAGGTGGTTGTGTTGCCGCCAAAACACGTTAAAGGGTGGAGAAATTCGGGAAAATTTCGAAAAAAACTACGTGTAAATGTATTAAAAGGAGTGGTTTTGTGGTGGCAGATTATGAGAATGAGGCTAACAATTGTCTGGCGAAGAAATAATGACGTTAAAACCTGTGGGAAGCGGCTAAAAATGATCAATGATGTGGGAAAAATGGAAATGGAAATAAAGCGAAAGTTATTAGAACTAGCCGAAATGGTTGTTTAATAGGTGAAAGGAAGTGTTTGTGAACTAGAAACGGTGGATTTTATAGCAGCGGTAGTGTTGAAAGCGGAAAAAAAAATTTTTATTTTTTCAAATTTTCGATGTCCAATCTCAAATGCTCTAGCGGGAGGGAGTGGCGGGGAGGCTGGGCACCACTATCAACTTTTCGCCTCGGTTCAGATTGTAGATGCAAGGCTGGCGCAGGCATCAGGCAGGAGCCTCTGCTGTATCTGCCAGTGACCTCATATCAGGCAATGTGTTACTGTATATTTTGGCTCATTCTACGTCCTTCAAGGCTCTCTTTGTTGCTAGATTTTATGGAACATGGTGTGTTACTAAATGACTGTGAGTACAGGCAGCAAACTGGTATTATCACACAAAAATTACAGTAGCAGTTACTCTGTTGACTGAACATTTCAAAAAGCTGTGTTGGTGATCATGGTTATTAGATATTGCCATGCATATACAGAAACAATTGTACTAAACGTTATTTACTTTTATCTGTTTTGGTGAGATACATACAAGCATGTTGGAGCTTTATGTTTTTCATGATTAAATGGTGATAATGACAACTTGATTTCATTCTCTTAATTAAAATTCAAATTTAGACAACATCTGCCAACACAAAATAACTTAACTAGTAATGTACATCAGTGTGTGGGTTAAGAGTAGCAGACACCTTGTCACAAACATCACCATAATTCACTAGATGATGATTTGGAACAAGAAGTCATGGCTTAAGTATGTGTTGAAACCAGTAATCTTCCTGCTGCAGACAAGAGATGTCAATAGATAAGTGAGGCCCAGCATCAAGATCCAGTCGGCATGCATTTACAAGATTATAGTATTAACAGCTGCTCAGAAAAGAATGAGTTAACTAGTGATTTGAAGGAATACTGTCAATACTAAGCTGAAATTTTGATACAACATGATTTGCAGATGAAAGGAGAATGGATTTATATTCCTATTGTACCACAACAAAAGGATACATTAACAAGAATCCATGAAGGATGACAAGGAATTCCAAAGAGCAGTACAATGGCCAAAAATTTAAACTGACATGAGAGAACCAATCAAACAACACCTACAGGGATCATGGAGACAAAGAATTCACACAAGACACGTAGACAATCAGAATTTTACACCAAATCTGTCAATAAGTTCTTGCTGATGTATTTAAATTAGCTGGTATATAGTATTTATTTATAATTAACCTTCATTCACTTTATCCAAAAATCACACTGTTGGATTCTTTACATAAGTGAAAATGTTGATTTGCAGACAGGCACAACACCAAGACTGCTAACCGGGTAAGCTTCAGCCAAGAGGCCTTCTTCTGAAGTTGGCAGTAAACACTCCACACACAGATTCACAGAAACACAACTCACACATACATGATCACTGTCTATGGCTGCCAAGACCGGACTGCGAGCAACTGCACATGATGGGAGATGCAATCTGGGTTGTGGAAGTAATGAGGAGTCTGGAATGAGAAAGGGAAGGGATAAAGTGTACAGTATGATAGCATACAGGGTGGGGAGAGGATACGCCAGCTAGGAAAAGGAGGGAAGTAAAAAAAGACAGTGGGTGTGTTGGTGGAATAGAAGGCTGTGCAGTGCTGGGTTGGGAACAGGGAAGGTGATAGGTGGGTGAAGGACAGTAACTTACAAAGGCTGAGGCCAGGTAGGTTATGGGATCATAGGATATATTCATTGAGGCACTTTTTCTGGAAAACCTGGAATTTTCAGGGAATTATATTTAACATGGAAGAATCAGGGAAATCTTAGGGAATTAAATTTAATTTTGATTGAATTTTGTAAATCACAAATTTTAAAATAGTTAAGATTTCAAAGTGTGTTCATTGTTGTTGTTGTGGTCTTCAGTCCAGAGACTGGTTTGATGCAGCTCTCCATGCTACTCTATCCTGTGCAAGCTTCTTTATCTCCCAGTACCTACTGCAACCTACATCCTTCTGAATCTGTTTAGTGTATTCATCTCTTGGTCTCCCTCTACAATTTTTACCCTCCACGCAGATGAATACTAAATTGGTGATCCTTTGGTGCCTCAGAATATGCCCTACCAACCTATCTCACTTCCATACATGGCTACACTCCATACAAATACTTTCAGAAACGACTTCCTGATACTACATTTTATATCCTCTCTATTTTGACCATCATCAGTTATTTTGCTCCCCAAATAGCAAAACTCATTTACTACTTTAAGCGTCTCATTTTCTAATCTAATTCCCACAGCATCACCTAATTTCATTCAACTACATTCCATTATCCTCATTTTGCTTTTGTTGATGTTCGTCTTATATCCTCCTTTCAAGACACTGTCCATTCCGTTCAGTTGCTGTCTCTGACAGAATTACAATGTAATCGGCAAGCCGCAAAGTTTTTATTACTTCTCCATGGATTTTAATTCCTACTCCGAATTTTTCTTTTGTTTACTTTACTCCTTGCTCAATATGCAGATTGAGTAACATTGGGGAGAGGCTACAACCCTGGCTCACTCCCTTCCCAACCACTGCTTCCCTTTCATGTCCCTCGACTCTTATAACTGCCATCTGCTTTCTGTACAAATTGTAAATAGCCTTTCACTCCCTGTATTTTACCCCTGCCACCTTCAGAATTCGAAAGAGAGTATCCAAGTCAACATTGTCAAAAGTTTTCTCCAAGTCTACAAATGCTAGAAACATAAGTTTGCCTTTCCTTAATCTATTTTCTAGGATAAGTCATAGGGTCAGTATTGCCTCATATCTTCCAACATTTCTACGAAATCCAAACCGATCTTCCCCGAGGTTGGCTTCTACCAGTTTTTCCATTCATCTGTAAATAATTTATGTTAGTATTTTGCAGCCGTGGCTTACTAAACTGATAGTTCGGTAATTTTCACATCTGTCAACACCTGCTTTCTTTGGAATTGGAATTATTATATTCTTCTTGAAGTCTGAAGGTACTTCACCTGTTTGATACATCTTGCTCACTAGATGGTAGAGTTTTGTTAGGCCTGGCTCTCCCAAGGCTGTCAGTAGTTCTAATGGAATGTTGTCTACTCCTGGGGCCTTGTTTCGACCTAGGTCTTTCAGTGCTCCGTCAAACTCTTCACACAGTATCATATCTCCTATTTCATCTACATTCTCTTCCATTTCTATAATATTATCCTCAAGAACATCACCCTTGTTTAGACCCTCTATATACTCCTTCCACCTTTCGGCTTTCCCTTCTTTGCTTAGAACTGGGTTTCCATCTGAGCTCTTGATATTCATGCCAGTGGTTCTCTTTTCTCCAAAGGTCTCTTTAATTTTCCTGTAGGTAGTATCTATCTTACCCCTAGTGATATGCACCTCTACATCCTTACATTTGTCCTGTAGCCATCCCCGCTTAGCCATTTTGCACTTCCTGTCAATCTCATTTTTGAGACATTTGTATTCCTTTTTGCCTGCTTCATTTGTTGCATTTTTATATTTTCTCCATTCATCAATTAAATTCAATATCTCTTCTGTTACCCAAGGATTTCTATTAGCCCTCGTCTTTTTACCTACTTGATCCTCTGCTGCCTTCACTATTTCGTCTCTCAAAGCTACCCATTCTTCTTCTACTGTATTTCTTTCCCCCATTCATGTCAATTGTTCCCTAATGCTCTCCCTGAAGCTCTCTACAACCTCTGGTTCTTTCAGTTTATCCAGGTCCCATCTTCTCAAATTCCCACCTTTTTGCAGTTTCTTCAGTTTTAATCTACAGTTCATAACCAATAGATTTTGGTGAGAGTCCACATCTGCTCCGGGAAATGTCTTACAATTTGAAACCTGGTTCCTAAATCTCTGTCTTACCATTATATAAACTATCTGATACCTTCTAGTATCTCCAGGCTTCTTCCATGTATGCAGCCTTCTTTCATGATTCTTGAACCAAGTGTTAGCTATGATTAAGTTATGCTCTGTGCAAAATTCTACCAGGCGGCTTCCTCTTTTATTTCTTCCCCCCAATCCATATCCACCTCATATGTTTCCTTCTCTCCCTTTTCCTACTATTGAATTCCAGTCACCCATGACTATTAAATTTTTGGCTCCCTTCACTATCTGAATAATTTCTTTTATCTCATCATACATTTCTTCAATTTCTTCGTCATCTGCAGAGCTAGTTGGCATATAAACTTGTACTACTGTAGTAGGCAGGGGTGTCGTGTCTATCTTGGCCGCAATAATGCGTTTACTATGCTGTTTGTAGTAGCTTACCTGTACTCCTATTTTTTTATTCATTATTAAACCTGCTCCTGCATTACCCATTTTTTATTTTGTATTTATAACCCTGTAGTCAACTGACCAGAAGTCTTTTTCCTCCTGCCACCGAACTTCACTAATCCCCACTATATTTAACTTTAACCTATCCATTTCCCTTTTTAAATTTTCTAACCTACCTGCCCGATTAAGGGATCTGGCATTCCACGCTCCGACCCGTAGAAATCCAGTTTTCTTTCTCCTGATAACAACATCCCCCTGAGTAGTCCCCGCCTGGAGATCTGAATGGGGGACTATTTTACCTCCTGAATATTTTACCCAAGAGGACGCCATCATCATTTAACCCTACAGTAAAGCTGCATGCCCTCGGGAAAACTGACTGCTGTAGTTTCCCCTTGTTTTCAGTCATTCGCAGTACCAGCAGAGCTAGGCCGTTTTGGTTAGTGTTACAAGGCCAGATCAGTCAATCTTCCAGACTGTTGGCCCTGCACCTACTGAAAAGGCTGCTGCCCCTCTTCAGGAACCACACGTTTGTCTGACCTCTCAACAGACACCCTTCGTTTCTGGTTACACCTACGGTATGGCTATCTGTATCACTGAGGCACGCAAGCCTCCCCACCAATGGCAAGGTCCATGGTTCATGTGTTGCTTATATAAGTATTATTCCATGTAAATTATCAATGTTTAAAAATTGCAGTTAAACTACTGCTTATGGGTAGTACATGTCAGCTGAGAGGCAAGGAATGTCATCATTGTGGTATCTACCCCCGCTCACCATTAATTTATCAGGAGCTTCTGGTGAGACCATCTTCCTTCCCATACCTTGAATTCTCAGGGAATATTTTTGTTTTTTTAAGTTTGAGTAGCCACCTTGATATTTCACAGATGGGATCTCTATCTGTAATATATCCATCCCCCTCCCTGTCCCAGCCTCTTCTTCCCCCACCACCCAGATTGGTTCTCCCATCATGTGCAGTTGCTCACAGTATGGCCTTGGTGGCCAGAGACAGTGGTCTTTTGTGTGTGAGTTTGTGTGAAGGCCTTTTGGCCAAAAGGTAACTTGTTTAGCAGTCTTTTTGTTGGGCCTCTCTATGGCTCAACATCTCCACTAGATGGTGAGTAGCAATCCATCCTTTTCATAATATTTCCATTATTCCATCATAGATTTTCTGTTGTTTGTTTGAGCTGCTTAAATTATAAATAAATTGAGTTATTGGTCCTTCTAGTGATGCAGTGTTGGAATTCCATAGAAATGAAAAGTGTTCAAAATGGAAGAAAACTGAGTAAATGAAATATTGCTATGGCTGACATTACTGGGCAAAAGATGTTCTTGAATTAAAGTGAGTGTAGGTGTGAATCATTGTGTTACACTGATATGTGGGGATAATGGAGTAAAGCATCTCACGTTACATCATCACAATGTGCACCAGTCAGCATAGAAACTGAACCAATGAGATTCAGTTTAACAGGCCTACTGCTGTGAGGTACAAGATTGCAAAAGAAAGATTGACGAAGTATATACATGATTACCAGAATTTCTATGAAGAAAAAATAGGAAACAGACTACATCCATTTGTGTTTCACAGTTCAAACACGATGAGTTTGCTGAAGAAAAACATCAGTCATAAAACTTAAAGCAGTGGTTCCCTTCTAAGACTATTACATTAGGATGTCATCAGATATTAGCCAGTACCCACTACAGTCTTCATTCTATTTTTAAAATGGTCCTATCATCTCCTCCCCATTCTTGTCTCCCACTTTGTTTACTTGCCTCCCTCTGTCAACACATCTGCCCATCTTTCCCGCTCCTCTCCTATTTCGCTCCTTTCTTCCCCACCTCCCTACCCCACGACCTCTTGACTCTGGGCCTGTTTGCATTCTAGTCTCTGCACGTTCCACTAGACAATGTTTGTACACTACTCTCTCATCCCCTTCCCTGCCCCATCCAGATTGGTGCTTGCATCCCACGTGATAGTTGCATTCTGGCCCTGGAGTTGGTGATCATGTGCATACGGTGTACTTGCTTGTGTGTATGAATTGTGTGTGTTCCTCTTTTGCTGATGAAGGCTGTAGCTGAAAGTTTTATGTAAACACCTTTTAATTGTGCCTGTCTGGAACTTAATGTGCCTTCTTTACAGTAAATATCAATCTGTCGTTTCCTACATTGTTGGTATTCCTGCCTGGAGTTCCCATTATTTAAAAGATAAAATAATATTCACTTACTATTCTAACATATAAAACACTGAACCAAGAAATAACGAGTTGATGACATGATTGGTACTGCCAATTTCTGTCCAATTTCTGTAATCGAAAGTCAAACTACAAGTTCATTCTGTTCCTTGTTTTTGTTTCTATTGCTAGTGTAGATGAAATCTACTTTCACACTTGCAAGTTGTGGGGAATGAAATGAGTATTCTTAATGCTTTTTAATATTTAATAGGGGATACTCACCACCAACTTTCACCAGTATGTTGCCAATTCTGGCTTAAAAAATCTGTTTTTAATTTGTCGTATCCAGGGATACCAAGAAAATTATCTTAGAACTGTCAGGCATTTACTTTTCAATTCTTTAAATCAGGGAAATAGTTGCTAATAGGCTTCATTGTTGATGAAAAGTGCTAGCTGCTATGGCTATGTGGACAATGAAGGAAATAAACAGAAGAGTGAAAACGTCCTGTGGTGCTATTGCTAAGTGAAACATAATTTTCAAAGCTAAGCATTCAGTTTGTTTGAAACTTACATTCTATCTTCAGTCTACATCATGAAATGTGATTACAACTTTGAAACCATTCCAGGAGAGATAGGAAAGCAAACAAACAAAACAGAGAGTAGGTAGTAGTGGAAAACACAATGAAAATGAAATAGAGGAGAATGGGAGATGTAGCCAGGTGAATTAATAGTAAGTGAAGCAGTGACATTCTTTCCTGGATTTCAGGAAACAGGGATAAACGATTGTTTCTTTAAAAATATATTTTACAGTTGTGACTAAACCATAATCCATAGTTTTTGTTTATACCACTACAAAAATTTTGTATTACTGAACTGGGTGAAATTACTATACAGGTTGAGGGACCATTGATCTAAGATTTCTTGCTGCTGAAGAATGAAAAGTGTTTGTGGCAGTATTACGTTGCTCAGTTTGTAATTTTCAGACTGCATATCCAAAGGTCCTAGGATTTTTTCTGTCACTTTCTTCTTCCACATTGGCCAATGATTTATCAATGTGAATAATGCTAAGCTGCAGCATGGTTAAGAGTCCACATTAAATTGCTGATCCCACCACAACTGGATGGGTAAGTCTGACTTGGCAACGGAAACAGCGTATGAATTGGTCTTTAGCGACATGGAATGTGAGAACACTGAACAATACTGGAGGACTACAGAATCTGAAAAAGGAAATGAACAAAAATAATGTGATGATGGCAGCAATACAAGAGGTGAAATGGAAAGGAAGTGGAATATTAGTGTCTGTGACACACACATTCATCTACAGCTGTGGAGGCAGAGGGTACGGGGGCACAGGTTTTCTGGTTGACAATGCTCATAAGTCTGGCATATTGAAATTTAAGTTTGTTGGTGAAAGAATCTGCATATTACGAATGAAAGCCCGCGTCTTCAATATATCCTTCATATGTACATATGCTTCAACAGAAGATGCAGACCCGGTGGAAAAAGGTACGAGGGCAGTTCAATAAGTAATGCAACACATTTTTTTTCTGAAACAGGGGTTGTTTTATTCAGCATTGAAATACACCAGGTTATTCCCCAATCTTTTAGCTACACAACACTATTTTTCAACGTAATCTCCATTCAATGCTACGGCCTTACGCCACCTTGAAATGAGGGCCTGTATGCCTGCACGGTACCATTCCACTGGTCGATGTCGGAGCCAACGTCGTACTGCATCAATAACTTCATCATCCGCGTAGTGCCTCCCACGGATTGCATCCTTCATTGGGCCAAACATATGGAAATCCGACGGTGCGAGATCGGGGCTGTAGGGTGCATGAGGAAGAACAGTCCACTGAAGTTTTGTGAGCTCCTCTCGTGTGCGAAGACTTGTGTGAGGTCTTGCGTTGTCATGAAGAAGGAGAAGTTCGTTCAGATTTTTGTGCCTACAAACATGCTGAAGTCGTTTCTTCAATTTCTGAAGAGTAGCACAATTCACTTCAGAGTTGATCGTTTGACCATGGGGAAGGACATCGAACAGAATAACCCCTTCAGCGTCCCAGAAGACTGTAACCATGACTTTACCGGCTGAGGGTATGGCTTTAAACTTTTTCTTGGTAGGGGAGTGGGTGTGGCGCCACTCCATTGATTGCCATTTTGTTTCAGGTTCGAAGTGATGAACCCATGTTTCATCACCTGTAACAATCTTTGACAAGAAATTGTCACCCTCAGCCACATGACGAGCAAGCAATTCCGCACAGATGGTTCTCCTTTGCTCTTTATGGTGTTCGGTTAGACAACGAGGGACCCAGCGGGAACAAACCTTTGAATATCCCAACTGGTGAACAATTGTGACAGCACTACCACCAGAGATGTCAAGTTGAGCACTGAGTTGTTTGATGGTGATCCGTCGATCATCTCGAACGAGTGTGTTCGCACGCTCCACCATTGCAGGAGTCACAGCTGTGCACGGCCGGCCCGCACGCGGGAGATCAGACAGTCTTGCTTGACCTTGCGGCAATGATGACACACGCTTTGCCCAACGACTCACCGTGCTTTTGTCCACTGCCTGATCACCGTAGACATTCTGCATGCACCTATGAATATCTGAGATGCCCTGGTTTTCCGCCAAAAGAAACTCGATCACTGCCCGTTGTTTGCAACGCACATCCGTTACAGACGCCATTTTAACAGCTCCGTACAGCGCTGCCACCTGTCAGAAGTCAATGAAACTATACGAGACGAAGCGGGAATGTTTGAAAATATTCCACAAGAAATTTCCGGTTTTTTCAACCAAAATTGGCCGAGAAAAAAAATGTGTTGCATTACTTATTGAACTGCCCTCGTATATTCTACGAGCAACTGGAACAGGAAATAGCAAGGATGGCAAAGCATGACATTAAGGTGGTTATGGGGGACTTCAACTCAAGGAGGAAGAGAAATTGCATATAGGAAAGCAGCTGGTAAGGAGAGTCTGCATGAAGCTTCTAATGACAATGGTATCAGAATAATTGATTTTGCCATGGGCAATAACATGATTATTACAAGCACATGGATGCAAAGGAAGGATATAAGGAAAGTTGCATGGTGCTCCCCAGATAGGATCACAAAAAATAAGATTGATCACATACTCATAGATAAACAACACGCTTCAGATATCTTATAAGTGGATAATTTTCATGGTGCAGACGGAGATAGTGCTCATATTTGGTAAGAATCAAATACAGACAGACAATAGCCAATTACAGACAGATCAAGAAAACTATTGTGCCAAGGTTGATGATGCTAAGTTAAGAAATGATGAAATTACAGTACAACAGTGTGAAACTATTTTGACAAATAGGCTTTAAAGAAATCGAAGATCGGGCAGGAGAGGGTATTGAAGAAAGATGGAAAACAGTCAAAGGAATAATACAGGAGACAGCTGAAACTGTACTGTGTAGAAAGAAGCAAATGAGAACCCAGATCTGGTTTCAAGAAGATTGTAGGAGAAAAACAGAAAAAAGGAATGAGGCAAGAAAAAGAATGCTGCAGAGGAGAACAAGAATTACTGTAAAAAATTCTAGGAGAAGAGAAAGGAAGCAGATAAGGAATATAGGAGGAAAAAGAGAAAATTTGAAAAATGGTGTATTGATGAATTAGAAGAGAGAAAGACTGCTCAGGAAACAAGGAAATTCTATAAAAAAAAATAAACAAAGATGATGTGACTTACCATACGAAAGTGCTGGCAGGTCGATAGACACACAATACAATCATAGACACAAAATTCTAGCTTTCGCAAACAACGGTTGCTTCATCAGGAAAGAGGGAAGGAGAGGGAAAGACGAAAGGATGTGGGTTTTAAGGGAGAGGGTAAGGAGTCATTCCAATCCCAGGAGCGGAAAGACTTACCTTAGGGGGAAAAAAGGACAGGTATACACTCGCACACACACCCATATCCAACCACACATACACAGACACAAGCAGGCATTAGGGTCTTGTGGTTCCAGATTGTGTTGATTGGAATTTTGAGGTTTTGGGGGGAGTGGAGCTGGAAGTGGGAGATTGAGTAGATGGGATCCTTAATAAAAGTCCTCAATCTTTCCTCTCCCACATCCACACCGGCTGTTCAGAGCATCCTCCTACAGGCCAACCATAAATTAGAACAGCATGCCACCCTCCACCTCAAAAAAATATCCAATCTCCTAGTTTCCCACCTCCGGAAAGGCAACTCACTCACCCTTCACAACCTTTCCAGCAAACCTCAACCTCCTCTCATTGCACACAAACCCAGTCTCTCCCATCTACTCAATCTCCCACTTCCAGCTCCACTCCCTCCAAAACCTCAAAGTTCCAGTCAACACAATCTGGAACCACAACACCCTAATTCAGTAGTTAACCTTTCCTCCAAACCTCTCTCCCAATCCGAAACTTCTGTCCAATCCAAAGGCCTCACCTTCAGCCCCACTACCAGATTCAAACAAACAGCCCTCGTCAAAGATTTACTATCCTACATTCATACTCTCTGCTGGAAATATCACTTTGCCACGAAGAAAAATGATCCTAATCCTACTCCTAATGATCCAACTCCCCAAGACACTATCCAAATTGAACCCCGCCTGGAACAGTTCCGTCCTCTGTCACAGCGGGACCCACCTCCTCTTCCTCAAAATCACCCTCTCCAAACCTTCCAGGAATTTCTGACTTCCAGCCTTGCTTCTCAATCCTTCTTAAAAAAAACCTTAATCCTACTCCCAACATCACCACTGCTGAAGCCCAAGCTATCCGTGATCTGAAGGGTTCCACGACCGTGGTACTTGATCGTCGGGAGTATGTGGCTGAGGGGCTGCGTCAGTTTTCAGACAACACCACATAAAAAGTTTGCCCAGGTAACCCCATTCCTGATGTCCAGGCAGAGCTTCAAGGAATCCTCAGAACCTTAGGCCTCCTACAAAACCTTTCACCTGACTCCATCAACCTCCTGACCCCACCAACACCCCGCACCCCTACCTTCTACCTTCTTCCTTAAATTCACAAACCCAATCATCCCGGCCGTCCCATTGTAGCTGGCTACCAAGCCCCCACAGAACGTATCTCTGTCTACATAGATCAACACCTTCAACCCATTACATGCAGTCTCCCATCCTTCATCAAAGACACCAACCACTTTCTCGAACGCCTGGAATCCTTACCCAATCTGTTTCCCCCGGAAACCATACTTGTAATCATTGATGACACTTCCTTATACACAAATATTCCGCACATCCAGGGCCTCGCTGTGATGGAGCACTTCCTTTCACGCCGATCACCGGCCACCCTACCTAAAACCTCTTTCCTCATTACCTTCATCCTGACCCACAACTTCTTCACTTTTGAAGGCCAGACATACCAACAATTAAAGGGAACAGCCATGGGTACCAGGATGGCCCCCTCGTACGCCAACCTATTCATGGGTCGCTTAGAGGAAGCCTTCTTGGTTACCCAGGCCCGCCAACCCAAAGTTTGGTACAGATTTATTGATGACATCTTCATGATCTGGACTCACAGTGAAGAAGAACTCCAGAATATCCTCTCCAACCTCAACTCATTTGGTTCCATCACATTCACCTGGTCCTACTTCAAATCCCATGCCACTTTCCTTGACATTGACCTCCATCTGTCCAATGGCCAGCTTCACACGTCCGTCCACATCAAACCCACCAACAAGCAACAGTACCTCCATTATGGCAGCTGCCACCCATTCCACATCAAACGGTCCCTTCCCTACAGCCTAGGTCTTCATGGCAAATGAATCTGCTCCAGTCCCGAATCCCTGAACCATTACACCAACAACCTGAAAACAGCTTTCGCATCCCGTAACTACCCTCCTGACCTGGTACAGAAGCAAATAACTAGAGCCACTGCCTCATCCCCTCAAACCCAGAACCTCCCACAGAAGAACCACAAAAGTGCCCCACTTGTGACAGGATACTTTCCGGGACTGGATCAGACTCTGAATGTGGCTCTCCAGCAGGTATACGACTTCCTCAAATCCTGCCCTGAAATGAGATCCATCCTTCATGAAATCCTCCCCTCTCCACCAAGAGTGTCTTTCCGCCGTACACCTAACCTTCGTAACCTCTTAGTTCATCCCTATGAAATCCCCAAACCAACTTCCCTACCCTCTGGCTCCTACCCTTGTAACTGCCCCCGGTGTAAAACCTGTCCCATGCACCCTCCCACCACCACCTACTCCAGTCCTGTAACTCGGAAGGTGTACACGATCAAAGGCAGAGCCACGTGTGAAAGGACCCATGTGATTTACCAACTAACCTGCCTACACTGTGAAGCTTTCTATGTGGGAATGACCAGCAACAAACTGTCCATTCGCATGAATGGACACAGGTAGACAGTGTTTGTTGGTAATGAGGATCACCCTGTGGCTAAACATGCCTTGGTGCACAGCCAGCACATCTTGGCACAGTGTTACACCGTCCGGGTTATCTGGATACTTCCCACTAACACCAACCTGTCAGAACTCTGGAGATGGGAACTTGCCCTTCAGTATATCATCTCTTCTCGTTATCTGCCAGGCCTCAACCTCCGCTAATTTCAAGTTGCCGCCACTCATACCTCACCTGTCTTTCAACAACACCTTTGCCTCTGTACTTCTGCCTCGACTGACATCTCTGCCTAATCTCTTTGCCTTTACAAATGTCTGCTTGTGTCTGTGTATGTGTGGTTGGATATGGGTGTGTGTGTATACCTGTCCTTTTTTCCCCCTAAGGTAAGTCTTTCCACTCCCAGGATTGGAATGACTCCTTACCCTCTCCCTTAAAACCCACATCCTTTCGTCTTTCCCTCTCCTTCCCTCTTTCCTGATGAAGCAACCGTTGTTTGCGAAAGCTAGAATTTTGTGTGTATGATTGTGTTTGTGTGTCTATCGACCTGCCAGTGCTTTCGTATTGGAAGTCACTTCATCTTTGTTTTTAGATATATTTTTCCTGCATGGAATGTTTCCCTCTTTGTGTGTGTGTCTATGTGACTTACCGAACGAAAGTGCTGGCAGGTCGATAGACACACAAACAAATGCAAACATACACACGAAATTCAAGCTTTCGCAACAAACTGTTGCTTCATCAGGAAAGAGGGAAGGAGAGGGAAAGACGAAAGGATGTGGGTTTTAAGGGAGAGGGTAAGGAATCATTCCAATCCCGGGAGCAGAAAGACTTACCTTAGGGGGAAAAAAGGACAGGTATACACACACACCCATATCCAACCACACATACACAGACACAAGCAGACATTTGTAAAGGCAAAGAGTTTGGGCAGAGATGTCAGTCGAGGCGGAAGTAGAGGCAAAGATGTTGTTGAAAGACAGGTGAGGTATGAGCGGCAGCAAATTGAAATTAGCGGAGATTGAGGCCTGGCAGATAATGAGAAGAGAGGGTATACTGAAGGGCAAGTTCCCATCTCCGGAGTTCTGACAGGTTGGTGTTAGTGGGAAGTATCCAGATAATCCGGACGGTGTAACACTGTGCCAAGATGTGCTGGCCGTGCACCAAGGCATGTTTAGCCACAGGGTGATCCTCATTACCAACAAACACTGTCTGCCTGTGTCCATTCATGCGAATAAAAATAAGGATTCCAATCCAGAGCAGTTTTCTGTAAAGATAAAGAAGGAAATCTTATTGGAGGAAAAGATCAGATTCTCTGATTAAAGGAAAAGATCAGCTTCTACACAGGTGGGTCAAGTATTTTAGAGAACTACTGAATACAGAATCAGAAAATTAAGGTGAAGTAGATGCTGCTATGGTAGATGAGGTAGAGCAAAAGTAAACAGAGAAGAGTACCAGGAAGTGTCGAGGAACCTACGCAGGAGGAAGTTAAAGCAAGTATCAAGAGTCTAAAAAACAATAAAAGCTCTGGGAGAAGAAAATATTACAGCAGAAATGATAAAATATGGTGGAGAAAAACTAATAAGGGTTTTGCATGAGATTATAGTGAAAATATGGCGGAAAGAAAATCAGCCTGAACAGTGGAAAACAGCTATACTCTGCCCTATACAGAAGAAACCTGACAAAGCTGACTGTGCAAATTATAGAGGAATTGCACTGCTCTGTATAGTGTATAAAGTATTGAAAGAAAATCATGGCCAAGCGATTCAGTACATATATAGAAGAGTATCTAGGAGACTACCATTGTGGTTTCAGAACCAATAGATCCACTACAGATCAGATTTTTACCGTCAGACAGATCCTTGAAAGTGTAACATCGATGTCCACCAGCTGTTCATTGATTTCAAACGAGCTTATGATAGTACCAAAAGGGACCAACTCTGGAAAGCAATGTAAGATGCAGGAGTACCCAAAAAACTAATTGGGCTGGTCCAAATGACTTTGATAAGAAGAGTACATAAAGTTAAGGTTGAGGGCACTTTATCAAAGGCATTTGAAGTTAACCAAGGATTGTGACAGGGTGATGTGCTCTTCACTATTCTGTTTAACATCAGCTCAGGGAGGGTAATTCAAAAAAGACACAGAGTGGCAATCCTGGGGGAACACTGTTAAATAGAGTGATGCAGGCTCTTGCATATGAAGATGATGATGTTGTTGTTGTTGTGGTCTTCAGTCCTGAGAATGGTTTGATGCAGCTCTCCATGCTACTCTATCCTGTGCAAGCGTCTTCATCTCCCAGTACCTACTGCAGCCTACATCCTTCTGAATCTGCTTATTGTATTCATCTCTTGGTCTCCCTCTACGATTTTTACCCTCCATGCTGCCGTCCAGTACTAAATTGGTGATCCCTTGATGCCTCAGAACATGTCCTACCAACCGATCCCTTCTTCTAGTCAAGTTTTGCCACAAACTCCTCTTTTCCACAATTCTATTCATTACCTCCGCATTAGTTATGTGATCTATCCATCTAATCTTCAGCATTCTTCTGTAGCACCACATTTTGAAAGCTTCTATTCTCTTCTTGTCTAAACTATTTTTCGTCCATGTTTCACTTCCGTACATGGCTACACTCCATACAAATACTTTTAGAAACGACTTCCCGACACCTAAATCTATAATCGATGTTAACAAATTTCTTTTCTTCAGAAATGCTTTCCTTGCCATTGTTAGTCTACATTTTATATCCTCTCTACTTCAACCATCATCAGTTATTTTGCTCCCCAAATAGCAGAACTCCTTTACTACTTTAAGTGACTCATTTACTAATCTAATTCCCTCGACTACATTCCGTTATCCTCGTTTTGCTTTTGTTGATGTTCATCTTATATCCTCCTTTCAAGACACTGTCCATTCTGTTCAACTGCTCTTCCAAGTCCTTTGTTGTCTCTGACAGAACTACAATGTCATCGGCGAACCTCAAAGTTTTTATTTCTTCTCCATGGATTTTAATACCTACTCCGAACTTTTCTTTTGTTTCCTTTACTGCTTGCTCAATATACAGATTGAGTAGCATCGGGGAGAGGCTACAACCCTGTCTCACTCCCTTCCTAACCACTGCTTCCCTTTCATGTCCCTCGACTCTTATAACTGCCATCTGCTTTCTGTACAAATTGTAAATAGACTTTCACTCCCTGTATTTTACTCCTGCCACCTTCAGAATTTGAAAGAGAGTATTCCAGTCAACATTGTCAAAAGCTTTCTCTAAGTCTACAAATGCTAGAAACGAAGGTTTGCCTTTCCTTAATCTAGCTTCTAAGATAAGTCATAGGGTCAGTATTGCCTCATGTGTTCCAACATTTCTACGGAATCCAAACCGATCTTCCCCGAGGTCAGCTTCTACAAGTTTTTCCATTCATCTGTAAAGAATTTGCGTTAGTATTTTGCAGCTGTGGCTTATTAAACTGATTGTTCGGTAATTTTCACATCTGTCAACACCTGCTTTCTTTGGAATTGGAATTATTATATTCTTCTTGAAGTCTGAAGGTACTTCACCTGTTTGATACATCTTGCTCACTAGATGGTAGAGTTTTGTTAGGCCTGGCTCTCCCAAGGCTGTCAGTAGTTCTAATGGAATGTTGTCTACTCCTGGGGCCCTGTTTTGACTTAGGTCTTTCAGTGCTCTGTCAAACTCTTCACGCAGTATCATATCTCCCATTTCACCTTCATCAACATCCTCTTCCATTTCCATAATATTGTCCTCAAGAACATCGCCCCCCTATATAGACCCTCTATATACTCCTTCCACCTTTCTGCTTTCCCTTCTTTGCTTAGAACTGGGTTTCCATCTGAGCTCTTGATATTCATGCCAGTGATTCTCTTTTCTCCAAAGGTCTCTTTAATTTTCCTGTAGACAGTATCTATCTTACCCCTAGTGAGATAAGCCTCTACATCCTTACATTTGTCCTGTAGCCATCCCTGCTTAGCCATTTTGCACTTCTTGTCGATCTCATTTTTGAGACGTTTGTATTCCTTTTTGCCTGCTTCATTAACTGCATTTTTGTATTTTTTCCTTTCATCAATTAAATTCAATATCTCTTCTGTTACCCAAGGATTTCTACTAGCCCTCGTCTTTTTACCTAATTGATCCTCTGCTGCCTTCACTATTTCATTCCTCGAAGCTACCCATTCTTCTTCTGCTGTATTTCTTTCCGCCATTCCTGTCAATTGTTTCCTTATGCTCTCCCTGAAACTCTGTACAACCTCTGGTTCTTTCAGTTTATACAGATCCCATCTCCTTAAATTCCCACATTTTTTCAGTTTCTTCAGGTTTAATCTACAGTTCATAACCACTAGATTGTGGTCAGAGTCCACATCTGCCCCTGGAAATGTCTTACAATTTAAAATCTGGTTTCTAAATCTCTGTCTTACCATCTGAAACCTTCTAATATCTCCAGGGTTCTTCCATGTGTATAACCTTCTTTCATGATTCTTGAACCAAGTGTTAGCTATGATTAAGTTATGCTCTGTGCAAAATTCTACCAGGCGACTTCCTCTTGCGTTTCTTAGCCCCAATCCATATTCACCTACTACGTTTCCTTCTCTCCCTTTTCCTGCTCTCGAATTCCAGTCACCCATGACTATTAAATTTTCGTCTCCCTTCACTACCTGAATAATTTCTTTTATCTCATCATACATTTCATCAATTTCATCATCATCTGCAGAGCCAGTTGGCATATAAACTTGTACTACTGTAGTAGGCATGGGCTTCGTGTCTATCTTGGCCGCAATAATGCGTTTACTATGCTGTTTGTAGTAGATTACCTGTACTCCTGTTTTTTTATTCATTATGAAACCTACTCCTGCATTACCCCTATTTGATTTTGTATTTATAACCCTGTATTCACCTGACTAAAAGTCTTGTTCCTCCTGCCACCGAACTTCACTAATTCCCACTATTTGTAACCTTTAACCTATCCATTTCCCTTTTTAAATTTTCTACCTGCCCGATTAAGAGATCTGACATTCCACCCTCCGATCCGTAGAACGCCAGTTTTCTTTCTCCTGATAACGACGTCCTCTTGAGAAGTCCCCGTCCGGAGATCTGAATGGGGGACTATTTTACCTCCGTAATATTTTACCCAAGAGGACGCCATCATCATTTAATCATACAGTAAAGCTGCATGCCCTCGGGAAAAATTACGGCTGTAGTTTCCCCTTGCTTTCAGCCGTTCGCAGTACCAGCACAGCAAGGCCGTTTTGGTTAGTGTTACAAGGCCAGATCAGTCAATCATCCAGACTGTTGCCCCTGCAACTACTGAAAAGGCTGCTACCCCTCTTCAGGAACCACACGTTTGTCTGGCCTCTCAACAGATACCGCTCCATTGTGGTTGCACCTACGGTACGGCTACCTGTATCGTTGAGGTACGGAAGCCTCCCCACCTCCTCCCCCCCCCCCCCCAATGGCAAGGTCCATGGTTCATGGGGGGGAGGGGGGGTGATGAAGATGATACTGATTTGTTATCTAGGAGGAAACAGGATCTGGAAGAAAAGTATGAAAAATTAGAAATATGTGGAGTGGAGATGGGGCTGAAAATTAATCAGTCAAAGACAAAATATATGTTAACATCTAGGAAAACGCATAGTGAAGGAGAAAGACGAACAACTTGGAATGGGAAAGAATTTGAACGCTGTAAGAGCTTTAAATATCTTGGATCACCGGTAACTGAGAATAATGATATAAGAGAAGAAATACATGCAATGATTACAGCTAGTAACAGGAACTACATTGCACTGATAAAAGTATTTAAAGCAAGAAGCCTTAGTAGGAATCTCAAGCTGACAGTGTATCATACAATAGTGAGACCACAGGTGATTTATGGTTTGGAGACATGGACAGTGACACAAAATGATGAGGAGTTGTTGCAGAGATGGTGAAGGAAGATACTTAGGAAAATCTTCGGGCCAGTAAATGATATGGGTTTTGGTGAATCAGAAATAATAAGGAGATCAGTAAGTTATACAACAAACCAGATATCGTGACAGAAATAAAGGGTAATAGACTACATTGGTTGAGACATGTAGAAAGAATGGTGGAGAGCAGCACAGTCAAGAAAGTTTTTAAAGGAAAACCAGGTGGATGCCATATAAGGGGCAGACCGAGAACCAGATGGCTTGACAACATGGAGGAGGACTTGAGAAGAAAGGGAGTTAGAAGATGGAGAGCCAGGGCAGCCAGCAGATAAGAGTGGGCGGAGATTGTCCAGGAGGCCAAGGACCTACAAGGGCTGTAGTGCCAAGGAGTGGTAAGTTAGCAAGGGCAAACCACCTCCAATATGACCCTTCGTATATTCCGATTAAAATTACTTTGTGATTGTCATTTCAGCAAGTAGAGTGGCAGGGGCCAGCCACCACCTAATTGTGGTTATGTGCTCACTGTGATGCCTGTTTTGTGGGTACGTGCAGTGCCTTGTGAAGTGTGGCTGGCTGCATGCCGACAACACTGCCCGCAGCCACTACAATCTGTCAGTCACAAAGTAAGTTTAATCAGAATGTAGTAAAGGACTGTAGTATGCAAATCAACTTTTGGGTAGAGGCTAGCTTTATGTTTTATAACAATATAACAAGTAAAGGGAGAATCTAAGAGTGAATGGCAGAATCTTAAACAGTTGCCTGCATGAATTTTATACATTTACCACAACACCTCATCAGGTGTTCACATAACACCATAACATGCTGTCACACAGGGTTAACTCAAAGAGTTATCGAGAGGTTGGGCAGTTCCCTTACATCCAATTCTTCTCAAGTTCCACTCTACAATTTCTGTCCTTCCGTCAGAGAAAATTCTTTGATAATAAGAATGGTGGTTCGTGTACTTTAGACCAGTAGATTTCTTCAGGGGACTAAAAAACGTGCCCAACTCTGTTCCACAGCAAAAAAGGCGAAAACATGCCTTACCAATCAGCCATATCTGCTTTTTACTTGAAATGTATATTACCGTAAGTAACAATTCATGACAAAGCAAAAAGAGGAAGAGCTACAAAGATCTGCAGAACCTAATGCAGGACATGCTAATAGCAGAATGTGATTTACTGGGAAAGTCTTAAAAGAACTGTATGTCACAAAGGACAGAGTTTGATGTCTCATTAAAAATGAGATCTTCATAGATAGTACTAACTCAGTTCATTATATATGGGAACAAAATTAGCACTGAATTTGTTGAAGAAATCATCTAAGTATCAGGAAAACCGAAAAACCTTAAATCACAATGGCAACATTGTGACATGAACCACGATTTTCTAAGTTTCTATTAAGTATGGCACCACATAGCTTAGTTTTACATAACACATTCTGATTCAGTACAATTTTGATTATTGTATTAAGGTGCGCAGGATCCTAAAGGAGTTAAAAAAATGGAAGTGTTACAAAAATGATCTGCATAAGTCAGATGATATTCTTTGTATGTGGAAAGGTTCTAATAGAAAACTCCATAAATTTGTGGAAAATATGAACCAGTGACACACTAACATAAAGGACAGCATGGAGTAAGGGGAGAGGGGGAGGAGCAGCATAAATTTCCTGGACATTACCTTAAAGATAGAAGACAGGTAACCATAAATTAAAAATTTACCAAAAAGATTCCTTCACTGACACTTTCATCCCGGCTTCCTCCTAGAATCCTACAACCTAAAAACATGCAGCATTCCATCACAAGATCCACTGTCTCCTTTCTATCCCTGTGTCCCAAGAAGACTTTGATGAGGAACTTAACACAATAAAAACAATAGATAAAACCAATAGCCATAAATAATGAATTTGACCCCAACATCACTGATAAAATGTTTGGTAAGAAGATGAAGAAGCAAGTCAGGTCCCTACTGTCTCCAACGAAAAACGCAGATAAACTGGAAAAGAAAAGGTGCAGGTTATCTTTTATAGGGAAAACATCAAATAGCATAAGTAACATCTTGAAGGCAAGGGGATTCTCTGTATTTTTCTATGTCCCTCAGACAATAGGTAGTTTCTTGCTCAATGCAAAGACAAATGACCAGTTATCACAAAAAGTGGGGTTTATAAAATCACATGCCCTGAGTGTCAGTCTTGCTACATTGGACAGACTGGGAGGTCAATCTGTACGAGGCTTAAAGAACACCACAGAAGATGGAGATTGAAGAAGCCTGATTTAGCCTTTGCAGAACATTGCCTGAACAATAACCACAAATACACAATACATGTACAGGTCCTATGCACAGAGGAAATGGGGGCCAAACTCAACCGATTAGAAATTTTAGAAATTAAAAGACAGATGTGTATATCCCCACATATATTATGAAATGAGCAAACCCAATTCAGTTATTTGCCTCTTTTTGATGAGATCACAACCCCAGGATACAGGCAAAACTTTGGGTCCCAGTGCTTCGTAGTTAAAAAAGCTCTTGGCTGATGCATAACTTTAGTCCGGTCATTGTAGTGTAATTGCTGAATGTGTAATAATGTATGCAATTTGTTAAAAATAATCATTGATGTAATTGTTCATTAAGCTATGGATCGATACTTTAAGAAGTTGAGATGATTATCTTTGCCTAGTCATCATGTTTATCTATGCATGATCATCTTTGAGAATCAGTAATGTATTTGAAAATGGGCTTATAACACAAAACCTAGGTTGTGCAATAACATTAATAATAATATTGTGAAACAAGGCCAAAAGCAATGTTTGTTTAGTTACTTTACAATGTTTCACCAAGAACCCACAGATGGTTCAATTAAAATGACTTTAATACCGAGTTTCGCAAATTCACATCATACCATTGTGTTGCTCATAAATAGAAGTTTAACTCTTTTTGAGCACCAGTATCAGAAGATGCAGATTCTAGATGAGGCTACCAATGCTTATGGCAAGCACAGCCATCTCCTGAGTGTTTTGGGTATTTATACAGCAACATTATTTTTAATTTTTTTCATTCGTATAAAAATTTATTCAGCATTAAAGGGTTAAAAGAATTTAAATGCATACCTGCACATGTATAGTGCCCATTTAAAATCAGAATGACTTGGTTATACTTTTGCCACTTTTGAGTTGTTACTACACGGAATCAAGATCTATCTTTGACCAAATAAGCATAACTCTCATCTTAACTGGTTTCCGTTTTAGCTGTAAATGTATATACATTATTACAAAAAAATAATAAGGATCAAACAGGCGGAAGAGATGATCCAGAAGGATGTTGTGCTAATTTCTGAAGCAGATCATTTTTTGAATTTCCTGATCCTAAGAGAACTGTTAGAAGACACTTTTCCCAGTACTTCTTTTTAGAAGCATTGCCAATTGCTCCATGACGACAATGAAATGTGATTTTTCAGTAAGGAAAATTAACATTTTTTCAGTTGTGAATGTGTTTACAAGCAACTAGGATTGTCTTGGAGTCCAATATTGAAAGTGTTAGTGTTTGTTTCTTAGTGCATACTTTTCAGTAGTAGGTATTATTATTATTATTATTATTATTATTATTATTATACTTGCTCTCATTTTAATTGTTGTTATTGTTTCTCTCCATAACAAAGGAAAAACTGCGACATGAAAGGGGTGAAGGAGAATATTGCAGTCAGCAGTTAATCTTCTTTTCCCTTCCTCTAAATACTCAGTCAGAAAAATTGCTGAGGATGTAAACAGTGCACAAGAAAATCATCACAATCAGGACACAGAAACTGTAGATGATAATGCTGATTAGGTCATATATTTCTGCAAAGAATTACAAATACCCAACAAGAAATGTGAAGCCAAAAGATTGCTCTAAATGTTGACAACATTGCAACCATAACTTCACTGAGTGAGACAGACAAAATACCCATTGAGGCTTCTGTGATCTTGGATCAGTTGAGCTACAAAGGAAGTACCTAAATAAGTTAGTGGAGGAAGAAGAAAAACAAAGTATGAAAACAAAATCTAATAACTCACAAAGGAAGAAGAGTATGACATTGTATCTAGTAACGAGAAATAAGTACATATGCCATTTTTTCTCAAGACATTTGATGTTTGTGAAACCTTTGCATGGAATACTATTGAAAAAAAGAGATGAACATCTTGTAATTGAGAGAGAGAGAGAGAGAGAGAGAAAATAGGATGTCATGAGCCAAATATAAAGAGACCAGAAAATAGTAAAGAACTGTAAGGAAACACATTAAGATTTTCCTACCCTTCCTTCTCATTACAAGAGGATTATTTTATCAGTCGCTATGAGTATTAAGATATTGTATGAGTTACATTGGGAACAATGTCATGAAGAAGGAAAGACAGCTGAAACATTATGGTTGTATCGGTAGATATTTACGGCAGAGTTTAATCTGAAATTTCATAAGAGCCAAAAAGACATGTTTGATAAATGTTTAAAGCAGTGGTAGTTGATCAGAGGAGGCTTCAGTAGTAGTAGTAGTAGTAGTAGTAGTAGTAGCAGCAGCAGCAGCAGCAGCAGTAGAAGAAGAAGAAGCAATAATTGTTTTTACACTAAACCTTTATGCACTTGGTGATTAAAATGCTTCTGGGTATTATGCCGTGTCATTGCTAAAATCTAACAACAATAATAAACTAAAACCGACATTTCGGCCGAATTGCAATGGCCTTCCTCAGGGCACGACTGGTTTTGCGTGGGGATAGGTGCTTCTATTTATTACAGACTATCGATGCCTGACGTCACTGTAGTAAAACTTTCAATTGGCCCTCTAATATAATTGGCTAGTCATGACGTAAGGGAAGATGGAAGGACAGAGGCTATTTGTGGATGTGCACGTCATCAACGATTGGTAGCTGTCTACCAATCAGCGTTCAGCTTCTGGTCGGCAAGTTGTCCTCCTGGTGTGACGGAAGTGGACAGACAGTTGCTCTACAGCTGTTTGTGCAGATACGTCCGTGTCCCGTGTAGCTTCTGCCCCGCGACCGTTCACGGCCTGTTGGATTGGGATGGCCGGCAGCCAGGATGCCAGAAGTTTGTAGCCATCTTCTCTGTTGATGTTGTCAGGCTGCTTAATAATTTCGATCGCCTCCCATATTTTGCGTTCTCGCATCCACGATTCTTTTGCCAGTACTCGGGCTTCCTGGAACCTGATAGGTTGCCCACAGTCACGGTGGTGTTCCGCTATTGCTGATTTATTATGTTGTTGTAATCGTACATAGCATTTGTGTTCTGCTACTCGTAAGCTGACAGGTCTCCCTGTTTCTCCTATGTAAGCAGCTCTCCAATGATGCAGCATAATACCCAGAAGGATTTTAATCACTATGACACCGGCCGCAGAATCCTACGTTCTTGTATCACTTTGTCAGTGGGAGTGTAAGACTTTGGCTGGTGTTATTTCTTTTAAACCGTCAGCACTAGAGAGCAAGTCAAAGTGCAGCAGCTTGAACCTAACCTAGGGCAGCCAGAGGCACATAACATAAGGCAAGGAGGCCAGAGTATCCCAGGGCACCTGCAAATGCTCGGTTGCCATAATAATCTGATATCACTACAAGGAACAGAAGGGGGCTACAGCTGTCATAGCTGTGCTGCCGTGCACATCGGTGGCACAGGGGGCCAGTAGTTATAGTGCTGCCTCTTGAGGTTCTGTTATGTTAGTTGCCTTGTGCACAATGAATATGGGAAATTAAATGACCTGCAAACTAAGGTCCATAAAATTGCCCTCCTCTGAAGCTCTTTTTGCACATTGTTTTGAACATTGATTAATTTTGCAGCAGAGCTGTTCTTCTAAAATACTAGTAAGGATTTTTTTCTCCACACTTGAAGGTGTTGTTTCTTCCTTTCACGTCCTCCACAGCAGTTCTCGACAGTATTGTTAGTAACACATTCCTTCAGACAGTGAATGAGATGGAGCTGTAACACCAAAATAATATCTACCATTCACGAAAACCATCCAGGGCTTATCAGCACTTTAAATAAAATAATTGTGAGCCCTGACTCTACTGCAATGACTACAAGAGAAGTCCGTGGTTTCAAAAATGGTCTCCTAGACTTTGACTTTGTTTTTCTTCTTCTGTTTTTCAAAGCAGGCTTTTAAAGACTGAACAGCATTTCAACATTCCTCAGGAAAAAACCAACGGTGCACAGTTTTGTAACAATGCTGTTTCAGAATGCATAACTTACATGAAAAAGTTATGCAATGAAGATAAATTTATCAACTTTTTCAATTCCACAAAATGCTCAAGTAATTCACAATGTCAAACTTCTGTGAATAGAACTGAATGATGGATGAATGTATTGGCAGTCCATTGATGTCTAAATACCAACACAGGTACTTCAAGGTATTGGATAATATTGTAAAATAGCTGGAAACAAAATTTTCACATTATGACAAACTCCACTTCCTTAAATTAAGCATTGCTACTCAGTTCACCAGATATGTTCAGCACTTCCCTGTAGACACTTTGCATTCATTATAATGCATCCTGCAATCGCTCATGGTTACATATTTAACCAGAGACTGTATTTTCTGCCCAGCCCACTCTGTCAGCTTGGGAAACATTATCGTCAGATTGGATCAGAATGAAAGGGACTAAATTCTTCCAGAAGCTTTCAAACTATTTTGTCTAATTGCTACCTTCCAGCAACAAGTGTTGCAGTCAAAAGGAGTTTTTTTTGTCTTACACACATAAAAATGTCTTTGAGAAACAGCATGGCCCAGGATTGATTATCAGCTCTTGTTGTACCTCAGTTAAAAACCCAGTACCGCGAATACTTCCAAGCCGAGACACACAGTATGACAATGTCATTTAAAGATTTGGGCTGAAGAAGGATCACTGAGCTAATTTGTAGCAATGCTCAAATGCCCAGTCTACCAGCTCATTTAAAATAAAATTAATGTTGTTGTTGTTGTTATTATTATTCTTTCTTTCTTTTCTCAGACGTTATGACGCGGACCTTGATCTAGCGTGACTTCCTTTTAACTGTACGGTATATGTTATATTGCATTTAGGAACTTTCGGGTAATTGAACATGTATCAATAATTACGGATTTCTGTAGTTGTATATATAAGTTTGGATGTAGCTGTACTGCATTGATGTATTGGTGGATATTGTGTGGTATGACTCCTGTAGTTGATAGTATAATTGGTATAATGTCAACTTTATCCTGATGCCACATGTCCTTGACTTCCTCAGCCAGTTGGATGTATTTTTCAATTTTTTCTCCTGTTTTCTTTTGTATATTTGTTGTATTGGGTATGGATATTTCGAATAGTTGTGTTAATTTCTTCTTTTTATTGGTGAGTATGATGTCAGGTTTGTTATGTGGTGTTGTTTTATCTGTTATAATGGTTCTGTACCAGTATAATTTGTATTCATCATTCTCCAGTACATTTTGTGGTGCATACTTGTATGTGGGAACGTGTTGTTTTATAAGTTTATGTTGTAAGGCAAGCTGTTGATGAATTATTTTTGCTACATTGTCATGTCTTCTAGGGTATTCTGTATTTGCTAGTATTGTACATCTGCTTGTGATGTGATCTAATGTTTCTATTTGTAGTTTGCAAAGTCTGCATTTATCTGTTGTGGTATTGGGATCTTTAATAATATGCTTGCTGTAATATCTGGTGTTTCTTGTTTGATCCTGTATTGCAATCATGAATCCTTCCGTCTCACTGTATATATTGCCTTTTCTTAGCCATGTGTTGGATGCGTCTTGATCGATGTGTGGCTGTGTTAGATGATACGGGTGCTTGTCATGTAGTGTTTTCTTTTTCCAATTTACTTTCTTCGTATCTGTTGATGTTATGTGATCTAAAGGGTTGTAGAGGTGGTTATGAAATTGTAGTGGTGTAGCCGATGTATTTATGAGTGATTGCTTTGTGTATTTTGCTAGTTTCTGCTCGTTCTATAAAGAATTTTCTTAAATTGTCTAACTGTCCATAATGTAGGTTTTTTATGTCGATAAATCCCCTTCCTCCTTCCTTTCTGCTTAATGTGAATCTTTCTGTTGCTGAATGTATGTGATGTATTCTATATTTGTGGCATTGTGATCGTGTAAGTGCATTGAGTGCTTCTAGGTCTGTGTTACTCCATTTCACTACTCCAAATGAGTAGGTCAATATTGGTATAGCATAAGTATTTATAGCTTTTGTCTTGTTTCTTGCTGTCAATCCTGTTTTCAGTATTTTTGTTAGTCTTTGCTTTTAGTTCTTCTTTAATATTTGTATTATCTATTCCTATTATTATTATTATTATTATTATTAGTACTAGTAGTAGTAGAAGCAGTAGTCAGGGCGGTGGTGGTGGTGGTCATCATCGTCATCAAGAATGCTAGGAATGTGTACATTAAAAGGGAAGGAAAAGAGATTTTTCAATACGTGTCCTGTCCTCCCCAGAATTTTGGCCCACTATCTGCCACTGGTTTAAAGTTTTCACATCTTCCGGCTGAGGAAAGTAGGATGAAGTTTTTGACAGGGAACAGGAAGAGTATACAAGGAAGAAAGAAATGGCAAGATAGTGCAACAGAAGGTGAACCTCTGCTGGCTGAATTTGACTTGCAAGCTGTGCTTTACTGCTCTACGGTGAATGCAAAGGCAGTATACTACAAGAGAATGCTATCTATTTACAATATCACAGTTCTTGATGTAGGTGGAAACAAAACTGATTCCAACATATGACATGAGGCAACAGCGAAAAGGGGGCTTCATTTGTGTGGAAATTTTTGAGAAATCATGCACAAAGAAAACTGGTAACCTTGTTTTCTGATACATGTGAGTGCAAGAACAGGAATGTGAACATGAATACCATGTATTTACGTGCAGCAAATATATTGGCTATTCCAACTATCAACCAAAAACCAGTAACCATGTTTTCTGATACGTGTGTGGGCCAGAACAGAAATGGCCACATGAATACTATGTATTTGCATGCAGTAAATATACTGGACATTCCAACTATCAACCAATGCTCCCTCACCCCCCCCCCTTTTTTTTTTTAGCCTGGACAGTCACAAATGGTGGTAGACTCAAGCATGTGGATGCTTTTGATCCCACTGGCTGGGTATACTATTATAAGAAAGGCCTCCAACAAGTGAAGAGTGACAGAAATGGATAATACTCAAAATTTTAGAGTGCAACTAGCTTTGTAAGAAAATAATTTGAAATAAGAAGTGGAGAAACTGTAAAATGCCTTAAGATTGTTTGGATGTAACATTGGAAAGATCAACCCAACATGTTATTTTCCAAGTATTCCTTCCTATGGTGACTGTGAATTCCAAATTTTGCACACCAAGGAAAGACCTGACCTACAATATTCATTGAATTTGGAACTTGAAGACAATATTTCATGCCCAGCATATGATGGTCCTTCTTGCATAAATAAAGAAAAGAAAAAATCTTATATATTTATATAATATGAGTACTAACTTCCTATGATAGATCGAGATTCCGCAATCACAGGCCCTGCAGGCCACGCGCTGCTTCCACAAACTGCCTCCATTTCTTCCTGTTTTGTGCCCGGTTCCTCCAGGTGTCTGCAATTCCCAGGGCTGCTAGGTTCTTCGCCAGGTTGTCCATCCAGCACTGCCTTGGTCATCCAATGGAACGTTTGGTGTTTGGTTTCCCCGCTAGTGCCATCTTTGCCTGTCTTCCATCTGGCATAAGGGCTACATGGCCCACCCATTGTATTCTTTTGCTCTTTATCTTCTGTAGGATAGTTAGTTGTCGCATCAGAAGGTAGATTTCCTCGCTTTTCCTCCTCCTCCTCCATTCTCCGCTGTCTAAAACTGGTCCCCATATCTTCCTCATTACTCTTCTTTCAAATATTAATAGTTTTTCCCTTTCTCATTTAGTCATGCTCCATGTTTCTGAACCGTACAGTACTGCTGGGCATATCACTGTGTTGTAGATTTTCATCTTAGGGTTCACTGAGATAGGTTTAGAGCCAAGTGTCTCTCTGAGGGAATGCATGCATTTCATTCCCACTGCTATTCTTTCCTTGATGTCCATTTTTATGTTGTTGTCCGTGGTAAACCAAGATCCCACATATTTGAACTGGTCTTCTCTCTTGAACCTGTTGCCATCTATCTCAAGAAATTCTACCTGCTCTTGTCTTCTTGTTCTTCTGCTCTAACTTCTTATAGTCCGATTAAAATTACTTGCAGCTGCAGTGTTGTCACATCAGCTGCCACTCGGTTATAGGAGACCCACAAACACAGCGGCTCACTTTACAAATGCTGTTAATGTGTAACGAAAAGAGATGTTGGTAGTGGCCACTGCGATTGTGTCTGGAATGCATGATGCTCTATCGACATTTGATTTTAGGCAACCAATCGCTGAACTGTGGCAGACAACGTGTTTTGTAGTCCTGAATTTAAACTCGTGTCCCAAGTTAACCACAACCTCGTGATGTGCAATGTGTCCGAGAAAACAATAGTCAACAATCTGCAGCAGAAGTAAAATCACGATTGCTTTGTTCGCACCAATTAAAGCTAACATTTATGAGCAATCTCAAGATAGAAAAATTCAGTTTCAGGGCTAAAAACAAACTATAATTTCTCACTAGCACTGATTACCTGAAACTATCCTCACACTGGCTACACAAGCTGCCATGTCACCAACCAAGGAGCAGTCCTCATTGGCACTTGGTTGCAGATTATAGCTGGCACAGGCAGATACCAGACATAAAAAGAGGGATAGGAAGAAAGATAAGAGCAAGTAAAAGAGTGAATACGATGATGTAGCAAAGCATTGGAAATAATAAATTAAATTTAAACTAGTTAATTGAATAAAAATAACAATCAAACTCTCTTGATTAGATTAGAAATTTTAAAAAAAATTTTAGATCTGACGAGATTCAAATCTACGATCTTGTATGCGGTAGGCTTCCACGCTATAACACTTAGTTCAACCCTCATATTTATGAGTGTCATGCCTAGTCAAAACAACGAATTGCAGCCTTCAGAAATTCAGCTTCACACAATGTCATGCAAAGCTTATCTAATGTAAGCCGATATCTGTGATTGTGAGAAGTGTATATGCGACACTGAATCACATCTTGTGCAGAAGTATCCTATCCAGAGGTGTTTGTTTAGTGCTGTGTACGATGGAGAGGGGGGGGGGGGAGAGAGAGAGAAAGAGAGAGAGAGAGAGAGAGAGAGAGAGAGAGAGAGAGAGAGAGAGAGGTATTATCACACGTGATGAAATATGAAATAAAAGTGCCAGTCCCATGATGATTCAGGATCCAAACAAGTCAAGGAAGAATGCTGATCAAGGAATTGGAAATTAACTGACCAAATTTTATGGCAGTTTGGCAATGGCAAAGAGTTCAGCCATAATGTTGAGTGCTCTGGTTGGAGGAAACCAGCTCCAGTGCATGAAGTGCCAACTATGAAGTAATTTCAATCAGACTATAGGCATCATGCACTACACCAAGAACTCAGTATTGTTAATGAGTTAGGAACTAAGGAAAACTTGGCAGAGTCACAGTAATATTCATGTTTTTTCTTCTGTATTTGTTGCTATAGTTCAATTCTTTTATCTTGGTGGCTCGCGCATGCTCACCCAGACGCGGGAGATTGCTGCGTTGCCAGTTGCACACGATGCACACGCCAAGAGAAGCAGCGCCATAGTATAGCATAGTTCGCAAGCTTACATTTAGGGGGGAGCGCGCAGTTCATGAAGTAAAGCCACCACGGCCGCATTAACCCTTTCGCTGCTACAGAGACGTGCTCCCTGCATTCCGCACTCCGTGCTGTGCGCGATTTTGTCACTGCACTGCTCACCTGTGCTGACACATGGTGTTCCGGCTGCTTTGACACTCTTATCATTCGATTCCACAAAAACTATTTGGCCCAAAAATTAGATTTTTACACATGTTCTTGACTGATACCTTTTATCTGAAATTTAGGTATCTTGTCCACATTTTATTCTCAACATTGTGGCTACTAAAATCGACCATACGGAAATTATACGCTATGGACTTTTACCTCTGCAAACTCTTCAAAATTTCGTGCAATGGTTTACTACATTTAATGCTGCACAGTAACTGGGTTGAACATCGAAACAAAATTAAGTCATTTATGGGGAAAGGTATCAGTCAAGAAGATGTGTAAAAATCTAATTTTTGGGCCAAATAGTTTTTGTGAAAACGAATGATAAGTGTGTCAAAGCAGTGGGAACACCATGTGTCTGCACAGGCGAGCAGTGCAGCGATGACAAAATCGCGCACAGCGCGGAATGCGTGGAGCACGTGTCTGCAGCAGCGAAAGGGTTAATGAAGAGACAAAGCACTAGAAATTTCAAAAAATTGCATTCAAACAAATAAAATTCCAGAAGTAAGACACTTCGATATTGTTTTTAAATAAAGAAAATATAAGCACTGCACAAGGTTTGAACCCTTCACCTTTCGCTTACCAATCCAACGCCTTAACCGTTACCCTAATGTAGCACGTACTATAATATTACTACACGAGGGTCCGCCCCCGGTAGCTGAGTGGTCAGCGCGACAGACTGTCAATCCTAAGGGCCCGGGTTCGATTCCCGGCTGGGTCGGATATTTTCTCCGCCCAGGGACTGGGTGTTGTGTTGTCCTAATCATCATCATTTCATCCCCATCGACGCGCAAGTCGCCGAAGTGGCGTCAAATCGAAAGACTTGCACCAGACGAGTGGTCTACCCAACGGGAGGCCCTTGTCACACGACATTTCATTTCACTACATGAGGAGTCTAAGTGACGCAAAATACTGACAAACACTGTTGGTATGACTATGAATTACTCACATTTCGTCGAAGTACAATAGGAAATAAACAATTATCGCTGTTCTTTATTGCGAAAAAGCGGTTCGTGGGATTGATACAAACACCTTTCCTTGCTATCGCCTGAATTAGGAGTCTTATTGCTTGTTTGGTTTAATTAATTAATACAATATGAAGCAATTGGTATAAAGAATGCTTTTTCCAAACTTTCCATAAAAGAAAGTCTGCTATCGAGACATTGCTTTTGTTCTATTACTTTATTTATGACTGAATGTTTCTAAAACTGAAGACACTCGTCCGTGCTCTGCTCTGCAGTCGAGATCTGGCAACGTCGTTCTCTGTTCATTGGCTGATTGTGTTTTGTGACGTCAGATGCGCAGAACGAACCTAAACTCGGCCGTCAAGATAAATGACGCGCACTTTAGTTCATCGCCTTAGCTATTTCATGTAAACCACTTTTAAATTACATTACCATAATTCACAAACAGTAAACAAGTGTTTCGATTGCGTATAACACGTGTCTTCACACCGTTTAAATTATAAATGCAGGTGAACATGCATTGAACAGTATCAATAGTGAATATCATGCAAAAACATGCATTTATATTAGAAAACAACCCGACTAAGGAAATACTGATGTTAAAAGCAAGAAGTTCCCATTCTAAGAATAACTGATGCATGATACTAACTATTGATACTGTTCAATGCATATTCACTTGCATTTACAATTTGAATGATCTGGAGATGGTTGTTATACAGAACCAAAACTGGATATTATTTTTTAACTGTGTAAAATGCAATCCAAGCAATCAAAAGTTTTTTGCATAATGTTATATATAAAAACTGTGGTAGGACAGCTATCTCCTTTCATGATAACGTCAGGCTTCGTGAATGTTCCTATGTTTTTTTCTTCTTCTAATAATTTCCGGGTATGCAGCCCACATGCTCATCACTTTGTGGGACAGTGTCACTATCAGTAGACTGCCTACAAGCTCTCAGCCTCGTAGGACCGTTTCGTCACAGCACCTGCTCATCAGAGGACTCCTACGAGTTACCAGCCTTATGGAACTGTGTTGTCATAAATTTTCCCTGCTCCTCAATACATTGCTGTTCTCAAGTTTCGTAGACATTATTCTCAGAGGTTGTATTTAGCTTAGTTCTTGTAATAAACAATTGTTTCTGCAAAGTGTATGTTTCACTTCAGTGAGTCGCACTCCAAGAACAAGAGGATAGAACACAAGGAGCGATTACTAAACACAATTATGTACATGGAAGATAATCCGCAGCATATTAAAGAAAATAAATTATGGACAGATTTTGAGTAAGTCCACAGCAGTATGATCCATGTATTGCATAAGAAAAACTACAGATTTTCAAGGGAGGACAAGGTGGTGGTGTTAGAAAAACTGGTGTTTGTGCGTTTCAAAGATGTTCCATACAATTTACAGGATGTGCATGATAGTGATCTACTGTGTTACGCACACCAAATTGCAAGTGAAATAGCTCACAGTGATTTCAAGGGAAGCAGTGGACGATTGCATAAGTTCAAACAGTGCTGCAGAAGCGTTAGGCATAAGACGACAAAATTTCAAACAAAATGTCAACTTTACAATGCAGAGCATACTGCAGACTCAGTGCAAAAATGTGTAAATGAGAAACAAGCGTATCCCATTGTTCATTAAGGAATTTGTGTTTAACTCTGACTGATCAAAATTTCAAGAGGAAATACATATGAAAGGTACCAAGAGAATTTTATCAAAATCAACTAACATCAATGGCCTGGCCTGTGTAAAAGAATCTAAGACATTTAGAGCAAACCGGTGTCAAATTCCATCAGTTCTCGTCACCCTGTTATACCAATATGGTACTATATGCATTCTTTATGAGCGGATATGTAGGTGAATATCCTGTGCAATTTGTAATTCCCAAGTTCACCTTCAATCTTGATGGTGTGAACCTGTGTGATCACTGTGGCATGGCTTTCTTTTATTTGGTGCTCATGGTGCAAGTTAATGGTTTATTTTCAACATTGTCCATTTCGTGAAGCGTAATACATACGTACCACAGATGGTTGATCTCTGCACCTCCCGCACACAAATTTTTTGTCACTCTCCTGATGCACAGTGATTCATTAGCAGCTGATATTTTTTTCTCTCATAATTGTTAACGCAACACTTACAAATGAGCATCACTAAAGTTGGAACCTTGCACGCAAATGTTCCTTGTGAAGAGACCCACAACACATTGTCGATCAGATCAAGAAAAGCATCAGAAATTGTGTAACTTGTTTATGTGTTTTTGTATCTTTAAAGTCGCACATATTCATGTAACAGACATACAGATTCAGGAGAAAAATTAACTAATTTTCTTAACATTTACATCGCCGTCACATGAATTGAGAGAAAATCAAGGAATTAACGTTCTTTACAGAAAGATAAGTTTCCAGATCCCTACAAACATTCACAAAGGCATTATGGAATATAATGATGGGCTACAATTCAGTTGTCCTCAATGAAAAAAATATTGCAATAAAATTGCTGACATTTTTCCTTGTAAAAAGGACACTCATTACATTTAGCTGCTTCCTCATTGCAACATAACAATTTCATTGACTGTAACAGTGTGTCCCTGAATTGTCTTATTATTTAATATTAAAAAAGATCCAGATTATTTACATGAAAATTGAGAAATATAAGTGTATGTTCAAGAGGCTGTGAAAGAAGCTTCTGGTACTAGGTATATAAAAAGACTGAGACATTATTAAATGGTTAATAAGTAGAAAGCACTGGCTATGAGCAATAACCATAGTTAATTAAAGTACAGCAATTTTTAACAAGATCAAATATTTTTGCAGGTCAAGTTGCACAAAAATAATAGCTCAGAATAATTACAACAGTTTTTATTTATCACGCAGTAAATAAAATTTCAACAATGAAGAATACAAATATTTTATATTAACAAATAACAGGCAACTATATACAGGCAACTAAATAAATTACAGAAAAGTTAAATTAATGGAACACAAAGAGAACACAAGTAACTAGAGTGGAACCAGACACAACTAGAATGAGAAAAAAATGAGATGAAAATTCGGATGGCAAGTCTCCTAGGGATAGCTTCTTTCTTTTTAAACATAATGAATTGCAAATAATACCAGTACTGACACAGTTAACTATTTTTATACACAAACTACTGTTGAATGGCATAAATCAGGAACAAAATTTTCTTTAACTTAAAACCCATAAACATGTTACTGATAAGATCACATTGATTTCATACTTAATCAGTTTAAAACTACTTGACAGTCACGAGGGCATTGGGCAAAAAAGGACAGTAATAGGGGCTGTTAGAAGGCAGAATGGTAGGGAAAAATGACAGACTGAAAAATAGATTGCTCAAAACTCAAATGTCATGAACACAAAATGTAAAGGAAAAGAATCCCTCAAGTTAAAGTACATCAAAAACAACATACAAATAGCATTTGCTTATTAGGCAGCAGCAGACAGTTTCTGTCATCAAGCAAAAGATAAGGTAAGATTGCAGAACATCAAATTATTCAATGATAAGTAGTATTGTCACCAAATACTACAAAAGGAGAGAGAAGAGGGATATGGAGTTTCCTCTCACCCTGTCTTCGTCTGTCTCTTGATTTGGAGTTGTGGACAAATTTTATTCTTAAGTACTCCCACTATACCAAACTTTTCCATCTTCTAGTGGATGGTTCTGGAAGCTAGTATTTTGCATCATATTATATTTGTATCCATCAACTGACCTTTTAAACAGATTGTTTTATATTTTTAATGTGCTTGCGTATAAGCACCAAGTATTTAAATAAATGTGAGCTTCCTAGTATTTAGCAAACACTTAGAAAGCAATGTGAAAATGAAAACTAAGCTTATAAAAATGCTTACAATTTCTCCTGTTCTACAAAAAAACTGCATTCATTAACAAAGTAGTTTGTGTTGGAAGTATACACTACCACACTCATTCTTACAGAGTCTTTTGGTGGTCACACAACAGTCGTGTGTTCCTTATAGCTTTGCTCAAACAATGTTGAACAATATACCCAGCTTTATGAATATTTTTTCTCTTGAAACATTGCTGATTCTGAGTGGCAACTGCTTGAGACAACTAATCGCATTATGTAAAGGGCACTGTCACAGAAGTATGAAAAATGTGTTAGGCAAACTTCATGGATATCATGGAACAACAAAAACAGACTGAATGGATAATAGAGTGTCTGCACAAAATTTCTATTTTGGCTAGAATGTATGATGATTATAACTGTTTGTTTATGTCAGTCATAGCTGAAAAAAGGTAAAATTGATCATAACTAATTTCAGCCATTACACGCCATCTTCAAATCTGTTTCAGCCAGCAGTCTTTTTGATGTGCCTTTCGGTGACTTCGTACCTCTACTATCTGTCGAGTTGTTACGTTTCCTTAGAAATTCCACCAGGACTTCCCATATCCATGTAAAGGGAGAAATATACAAAATGAGCTAATAAGTCTTCACTTTTATGATTTATAAATCTGAAGATGGCTTCTGATGGTTGAAATCACTAGTAATCATTTATACCTTCTCAGAGCTGTAACTGATATAAATAACTGCTTATCATAATCTTGGGCAGTCACAACATGGGTTTTATTGAACTGTTGTTTTACATGAGTTTTAAGTCAGAATGAGTCATATTTTGATTATGTGAATATTGTGATTGCATAACTGTGGTGCAGTTGTCTGATGTTTGTGATTTCTACATGCTTTTACACAGAACTGAAGATTTTCACTGCTGAACGAAATTTACTTATCTGGACCTTTCTCAACTAATTCAAGACTGAAAAGTAGTTTGGAATAATTACTAATAACTCATTAACAGTATATGTATCTTTAATATAATATATCTAAAAACAAAGATGATGTGACTTACCAAATGAAAGTGCTGGCAGGTCGACAGACACACAAACAAACACACACATACACACAAAATTCAAGCTTTCGCAACAAACTGTTGCCTCATCAGGAAAGAGGGAAGGAGAGGGAAAGACGAAAGGATGTGGGTTTTAAGGGAGAGGGTAAGGAGTCATTCCAATCCCGGGAGAAGAAAGACTTACCTTAGGGGGAAAAAAGGACGGGTATACACTCGCGCGCACACACACACATATCCATCCACACATATACAGACACAAGCAGACATTGGTCTTTAAATATGTCTGCTTGTGTCTGTATATGTGTGGATGGATATGTGTGTGTGCGCGCGAGTGTATACCCGTCCTTTTTTCCCCCTAAGTTAAGTCTTTCCGCTCCCGGGATTGGAATGACTCCTTACCCTCTCCCTTAAAACCCACATCCTTTCGTCTTTCCCTCTCCTTCCCTCTTTCCTGATGAGGCAACAGTTTGTTGCGAAAGCTTGAATTTTGAGTGTATGTTTGTGTTTGTTTGTGTGTCTGTCGACCTGCCAGCACTTTCATTTGGTAAGTCACATCATCTTTGTTTTTAGATATATTTTTCCTACGTGGAATGTTTCCCTCTATTATAACCATATCTTTAATATAAAATACATATGCCCTCTGTCAGAGAAAGCTGTAAACTAATTCTGAGTCAGTGATAAAAAAAAAAAAAGCATTAATCTGTAATGTCAGACACAATGCAGCAGTCAAAACAAATTCAAAGATAATCAAAAAATAGCCAGTGGCACTGCAGCAGAAATATTTCTGCTGGGAGAATGAAACTGAAAATAATAATCTATGTAGGTGCAAGCAGCTCTTGTTGCACACCCTTCTTCGTATACACTCCCAACCCCTTCCAAACTGAAAAGTCAGTGGCAGATCCTAATCTAAAACTATTTTGGGATAAACACCAATAGAATCCAAATAACCCCCTGAAATTGGATGTTTTATCTCAGCAGCCTTTCAAAATTTCAGGGCATTATTTTTCACAATTTTTGGATGGAATAAGCAAGCCAGTCTCTTCAATATGACAGACTCCCTCATAAAGTTCTTCAAAATGGAAGTTTAATGTCACTAAGATTCTCTCAATAGTTTCTAGGGCATGTCACAACCTAACAACCCTTCTTTGCAATTATTGTACCTCCAGAACCATTTACTTCACATACATATGCAAATTCATTATGCAAAAAATGCCTCATGTCTTTTGCTTTCAGTCATGCAGCCACATCCACTGTAATGCTGCATGTTAGCCATTTAAGAAACAATGTGCACTGTGCAGCAGTTCCTTTGGAAGTTCTCATAGGCATTTTACAATGGTGTCAACACAATGGAACTCACTGCATACTCAACGAAACATTACTTCCATGACCAATTCTGTTGTTCCCACCCCTTTCTGCTTTTTTCTTTTGCTGTTATACTTTCAAACTCATTTTTGATTTATCTACTTCCTTTCCACACACACACACACACACACACACACACACACACACACACACACACAAAATCCCTATCTATTTTTATTTGCTGTAGCTATTCAATCAAATACAGTAGCTGCCATCTCTCTAGCAATATTTTATTCATTTCTTCAGTTGGTTGTGTCCACTGACCCTGTGTTCTGCATTGTATTCTATCCTTGTAACTTCTGAAGTTCATAAAACATAGAATAAAATATTTGCTTTCAGAAACTTCTGCCTTATCTCCGTGAACTATGTCCAAGAAATGTTTGTTTTTACAAGAATTCATTAACTAGGCAAAAATCTCATTGTAAGCTCCATAACAAAAAAGAATACATGTTTATATTACAATCTGTCAACAAATAACATAATTTCAACGAACACATAGCAAAGTTAAATATTATGCAATTATTCAGTACAATTCCAAAATAACGAATCTTGAGTTTCAGCCCTCTATGAATGGTTTTAACCACAGTTTGAGATCTGTTTTAGTTTAACACTTCCAGCAAAATATACCGAATCATACTTGCACAATAAGTACAACCAAAAACCTATGTTTCACTTACTATTAGTTTCAATGCAGCCATCAGATCAATAATCACTGTACATGTTTATAACAAGCAAACAGGGTATTGTACTGGCAAATGCTGACCATGAAATTGGGTTTCAAACTAAACATTCCACAAATGAGCAATATAATCTAGACAGTTGAAACCACCTGTAAGCTATGTAACCAATTTTCCAATGCACATTACATTAACTCCACTAAAAAATAATGTGAAAGACTTTTCAGGTTACTAATCCACACCATGTGCTGGGGACGATACAACTGAAATTTCAGTTTACCATCACCGCCAAACAAAATAGTTTTCTCAATAATATTTGACCATGTATCATGTTTCATATTTATTTACATTTTGTCAATTATTGTACTGTACACATTATCAATATGTACATGTAACTAGAAAATACTATAGAGGTACTTGGTATATCTTCAAAAGATATGCTGAGCATCTGGTGAATGATATTTCAGAATTATTTGCAGCTGCTCACATCTCTGCAATAAATAGAATATGTAAAAAGGGTTTAAAATCTCCTAGAAAACTATACCATTTAACACTGCCATGACAAGTCTCTCATTATTCACGCATCTTCATGTGGCAGAGTTCGTTGTTAAGAGGTGCATTAATAAATACTGTAAAACAGTTATAACTCATTTCTAATGATGGAGAGAGTATCACAGCAGACACTACAAACAATTTAAGACAAAAAACAATCCAGAAAAACAAACAAAAAAAATGAAATCATTAACTAGACACTTCTAAGTAAAAAATTAATTACTATTTACTATTCTGTACAATTCCTTCTTACAGCCTCCAAAGATTTTTTTGTTCTTTAAGAACAAAATTATATACACCTGGAAATCAAATTAAAAATACATTACAGTTCCAAACAGTCATATAATGAACAACATCAAAAGAACTTCATGAAACAGAAGAACAGTATTTTTTAAAATGACATTCTGCTAATTTTGGTTGCATGGCAATATAGTTTATGAAGTGTGGAAAAATTCATAGTGAATGAGATATTAATACTTGACAGAAGTTTAACAATGACCTCCATAAACAACAATAATCTAAGTGACTAAAGATGTTGCCACTGTGTTGTAACAATATTAGTTGTAGACTCCAAGTGTCGAGTAATTTCTTCGTAGATACCATGACTCAGCCACAACAATTGTAATTTTTTGTACCTCTCAGGGCACAATGTCAATGGGTTACCTCTTCGCAATCCCTGATCTGTCTCACCATACTGGTCTAAATAGGGTGGGGACATGAAACATCCTCGATTGGGACTGGCCAGTAACAAAATTTCACATTCACGTACACGAAGAAAAATACCGACTCCTGCACCACATTCGTGTGCATGGTAAGTGCATGCGCCAACTAATGTCTTATTCAGTTCAGTTTGACAGCAATAACTCTGTGAGCACAACATGTCACCACACACTAGACACATAGTTGGATTACGAGAATCTTCACGGTCACTGTTCGGGCAAATGAAGAGTGAAACAGTGTTGATTAATTCACTGTAATCAACAGGCAAAGAAATGAGTTGGTTTACCGGCTGAGGAACTTTAACAAATGGATACTTTGATGCTCCAGACAGGTACTGCTGCACCTTCGGATGTTGACACCATCGCACAGCCAAGTCTCTGTTCACATCTCCACATACCAGTTCTGAAAGTGTAATGTTCAATCCAAGATAAGTGCACATATTATCAAAAGTGTCTCCACCAACCTCCAGCAACACCTGTGGAGCTGGAACGCCTGTCAAGAAGTGGTAAAACAGGACACAACAACGCAGAAATGGTATACATGCTTCCTGCACAAGTCTGCATACTGCCTTTACTTGAATATTAGTTTCTGATGCAATTCCAGCAGCTCTTCTGACATCCATAATAAAACCAATGAGCTTTTCAGTTTCGTCTGGTTCACCCTCTACTTCCATGCTCATTTCAGTGCTTTCAAAATCATTGGTTAACAGTACTTTTACAATGTTACACAACAACATAAGTCGAAAAATATATAGCTCCTGCAAACCCCCAGTAGGAATAGGAACAGCACCATCAGTTAAAAACAAACTGGATAGCGACAATGTCAAAGGTAAAAGCACACCAAATGTATCCCAGTCAAGGATACAAGGTTCATCATGTGGGCTTTCTAAAATTATTGTAAGTAATCTCAAAGCATGGCTGCTTATCATATCTGGAAACTTCCACGTCGTTCCAAGCACTGCTACAAGACGAATCAGACCTTCCAGGCAGTCTTGCTGTCTTGATGATAGATCACCAAGCAATGGCTTGCCAGTATCTCTGAGAAGACATTCCATAGCATGAACTGTGTATGCACAAGATTTCCATGCCATCAGAACAATCCTTGAATCACCATACTTAGGGTGTGAACCCAGACTTTTAGTGAAAGTGGCTTGTGCAAACAGTAATATGAATGTAGACAGATTTTCCGAAAACTCAGTCCTCAAGTTATTACGTGAAAACAGTGATGCAAATGCTTCTCCATCTTCCCCAAGTTCAACAACAACCTGGTGGATTGGGCACGTGTAGTAAAGTGATTCCATGACTTGTACATCCTCCTCTTCTTCCTCTCCGCCTTCACCAGTTCCACCTCCACTGTCACTTGCTGAATCAGTTTGTTTTTTCTCCATACTTCTTAATGTCTTGCTAATCTTTTTCTTGTATTTCAAAGCAAGATGCAAACCTGAGATCCATTTTTCAAATGATAAATTTGTCAAAGCAGCTTGTGAATTTGATATTAGAGATCCAACAGGAGGAACAAGTGGGCACGGTGTATTACTGAGACACTCACAAAGTGGGCACAGAAATTCCTGTTTCTCAATGTCAAAGCTTGCCGGCTGCCGGAGCCGATACGGTCGTCGCGACTCTTTGGCCAGGACATTCTCAAAGTATTTTTCCCAGCAATTACTGTGCATTACGTGACCACAAGTGCCAGTAAATGGAGCTGGCCCAATAGAAGCTGAGAGAAATAAAGGCTCAGACATTTTTTCCAGATATTCTTCAGACAGTCCCCTGTGAGTACAGAGTACTGTTGATTTTTGAACAAAAGCAGAAACAACAAGTGCTTGTCCACCAGCAGAAACTGTCTGATCTTCCTGACATAAAATGCAAGTATGTGTGCGGTCCGTTGTTGCCCGTGTTGTCTGTTTTGGTCCTAGGGCAATGGGCTGACATTCTGACTGTTCTGAAACATCCATGAACATTTCCACATTTTCTTTTTGTGAAGAGCTCTCTGCAAGAGCTGATTCAAATAACTTGGCATTTTCCTTCATAAAGTTCTTTTGCATTGCTGTCATCTGGGCCATTATTTTTGCCCTCTTCTGGGCTGCCATTTTTGCTCTCCATTCCTTTTCCTCATTCGCAGAATCTTCTGCCTGACCTACCCCCTCTTGATGCTGAGGTTGAGGTGCAGGTTGTACGTGGCCAAGTTTGCGAGCTGCAGCGACTTGCCTATACTTTCCTAGTGTCCACTGTAGCAAATCTTTGTGCGCCTCAACTCTTGCACTACCACACAACTCTTCAATTAGGTTTTCAAGGCCCCACTTCTCTGCACGTTCAACAAATACCATATATTGGTAATGCTTCTGTTCTTCTTCGTGCAAAGCGTAACCTATGAGGTGAAGCACCTTGTGGAGCTGAGCTTCTGAAAAACTTCTTGCTCTAAGATTAATGCTACGTTCCAACACAGTTTTCATAATGTGCAGCATTACATCACATTGCAACAGATTTGCCATCATCATAAAAGCTTCACTGAGTGGTGGAAGAACAGGAGGAGGACAGCATTCCAACTCCCCAAGAGCTTTCCTCCTCTTCCTCTGGGCTTCTTCTGACTTTGACAATTCTTCTCTTGTATAGTGGTAAAAGAAAACATCATATTGATCATAATATTCAGGTTTCAGTTCATACACGCCTTTCCCTGTTCCCTGTGCAGGCTTTTTAAACACTGCAACTTGATCAATTACCCGTTCCATCCCAGTTTCATGGTTGACATCCTCAGGGAGAGTTTTGTTTAGCTCAGAATGTGGCAGTGGTTTTATACACAGCTGTTGGATTATTTCTTTTTTTATTTTGTCATCTTCTGTAACTTTACCAACACCAGGTGTGTACCTTTCACTAACAATTGTTATAAGAAGACCAAGGAACTCTTCAACTAAATTTATTGTCTGCCTCATACTATCCTCCTCTGGGTTTCTGAGGATATTTGTTTCAAACTGAGGATTTGCCCAGTTTAAGAGATTGAATTTATTGAGCAAATGTATGAGGAATTCATTGCTTTCAATCAATGATGCTCCCACCTGCAACAATATGATATCCCTGTCTAACATCTCCGATCGGCACTTGACATTGTGGTAAAAATAAAGCTGATTCAAAAGAGAGTAACCATTGCGACGCCACATTCCAGCATGCACTTGAGAAATCATTACCTGTGTTCTTAGTACTGGTTCAATAATTAGTTCTGGAGTTGGTTTAGGTATATTCTTGAATTCATTACTTCTAAATTCTAAACCAAATTTCTCCAAATGAAGATGTAAGCCAGCTAAAAAACGAGATAATGGTAGATGTATAGAGACTGGCTGCTGAGATACATCATAAATTAAACACGGTGCACTGTGATCAGCCAACTCCCGCACCTCTCCAACTTGAGAGGGATCGTGCAATTTTTTTAGAGTAGCTCTGTAGGCTTTTATCAGAACTGTTCTGTCTGTACCACACCATTCCAGAGCCAATGTTATTACATGTGCAAGTTTAATGTGAAGATTGAAAGCTGATTCCCATTCAGGTTCATACTCCATATGCTGTCCAACTTGCCTGGTTATCTGGTCCATTCCTTGCATCATTGATAACAGATTAAGTAAGTACGTAACACCATGAAGGAATCCCTTACGTAGCTCATCTGTCCATACAGTCGGCTTTGCACTCAGGAGATAACGCAAGTCATAAAGTATGAACTGGCAACGTTTGAAAGTACCATTTGATGAATTTCTTTCAAATTCTAGTTTCCCTGCTTTATTGCATTTACGGTTGCATTCCGATATAAAAGCATTCAACAGGATATACAGAACATCTTCCTCTGCTATGAGATAATGAGCCAATGTAGGGACTGTAAAGACCTGCACTGACATAGAGGCAATAGAAAATGCATGATCGTGATCATCTCGCATGAAGTCTTTGAGGACAACGTTGTATGTCTTTGTGAAGAGTTTAGCAAATGCCTTTTTGCTCTCATATTCCATCAGGAGTCCAGAAATAATAAGACGGTGCCAGTGAGTGCGTGCAGATTTCCACAAATGGGAATCTCTGACCAAAATGCCCTCTATTATTGAAGATTCCTGATGGTCAAGCTCTAGTGCTACCTCACTGAAAACCACACGGAAGCCTTCCCCATAGCCAAGAATTTTTTGTAACCACTCTAAAAGCTCCATTGCAAATACTTGATGGGCAATTACATGAGCATGCACAACAAGTACTTTCAAAGGTCTGTTTCCGTGGCGTGCAGTAAAACGCTCAATTTCTGCTTTCAGTTCTTTACAATGTGGAAAAGTGGAACACTTCACAACAGCACGACCTTCTCTGTCTATATTCGTCACATAATCTATAGCATCTTTCTGTGAACATTTGATAACTCTCGACAAAGTAGTAATCACTTGTTCGAAGGTGTGAGTCTCATCATTATAGAGAACAGTGCAGTGAGTGTCAGTATCAAAGAGACCTAATGTTCCTTCTTCTGATTCCTTAATGCTCAGATCTGAAGGCACTCTCAGATGTTCCACAGTCAACAACTGATATGCATACTTGAGAACAGCACTGAAAGTTGCACGTACTCTTTCTGCCATATCCTCTGGTAAGCACTTTACAGGTTCTTGCCCTGCTTGAGAACCGGCAGCATGTATATCACAGAAAGGTTCACTTTTCCAGGCTTCCGTATCTCCACAGTCACAGCATCCACCACCACCAGAGGTTCCCATCTTATACTTGTGGTTACGATGAGCTGACTGTTTAAAGCAGTCAACACAGAGAACACATGTTGAGTCCATACCACACTCTCTGCAGCTGTATGTTGGCTCACCTATTTTGAAGACTCTACCACATACAGTTGATCGATTTGCTGTCTGTGTTAGTGCACTAAAAACTTCTTGAGGGTCCCCATTGCAGATGAATCTTTCTAGAGGCTGAAATAAAATTTCTTGGGCCTTTGCTTCATCGTAGTTGAAGTCCAAACAATTTCCCTTAGGATCTGGACTATATATCCTCGGCACGTATATACGCCAGTGTTCTTTAAAGTGAGCACAGGACAATATGCCCTTTTCAAGCTTTTCTGTCCATACTTCTACACATTTACTGGCAGAATCAGGAAACTCATCTAGTACTGGTTGCTCCATGTCAATATCTGGGAGAGAGAATTCCTCACAGTCCATTTCTGTAAAATGAAAATAAAACAACTCTTTAATATCAATATCTCTCTCTCTCTCTCTCTCTCTCTCTCTCTATATATATATATATATATATATATATATATATATATATATATATATATATATGGAAACATTCTACGTGGGAAAAACATATCTAAAAACAAAGTTATATCTAAAAACAAAGATGATGTGACTTACCAAACGAAAGCGCTGGCAGGTCGATAGACACACAAACAAACACAAACACACACACAAAATTCAAGCTTTCGCAACAAACTGTTGCCTCATCAGGAAAGAGGGAAGGAGAGGGAAAGACGAAAGGATGTGGGTTTTAAGGGAGAGAGTAAGGAGTCATTCCAATCCCGGGAGCGGAAAGACTTACCTTAGGGGGAAAAAAGGACGGGTATACACTCGCGCGCACACACACACACACATATCCATCCACAAGCAGACATATTTCCCACGTGGAATCTCTCTCTCTCTCTCTCTCTCTCTCTCTCTCTCTCTCTCTCTATATATATATATATATATATATATATATATATATATATATATATATATATATATATATTACTGAAACTAACCATTTTAACACAAACGACTACTACATAGCCAACAACAAAAATATTAATAAAGCTCATTGTCAACAAATGATGACAGCTATTTTAAGTCGAATGAATACAAGAAAAAATCTTGAGATAAAAATCAAAACAATGTATCACAAAAACTAACATTCCTACACAGTACAGATTTGTGTTGTGACTGACAATGACACTCATAAAAAAAAGGTTCTAAATACCACGTTATCTAACCTTAACTTCCTTCTCAAAGAGCCAAAAAGAACAAGTATTTTCCTCCACATTGCATATGCAAATGTCCGATCTCTGGCTGCTCATCATAATGAGTTCTATTGTATATTTCAAGACATAGACATCCATGTAGTACTTCTGTTGAGACCTGGCTCAAACCAAGTATTACTCCAAGTACAGTAAATATACACAGCTACCTCTTTCTGAGACATGGCAGATGTAACAGATGAGAAAGCGGAGCAGGGACATATGTACACTTTGATTTATCACCCACTGTGCTACACACATCCAACAATAATGAAGGTAAACAAGTGGAACACATGTTCATAAAGGTCAATTCCTTTAACAGAAAGTGCCTCATGTGTGTCCTCTACAAACCTTCTAAAGTAGATGGGTTTGCTTTCTATGAAACTGCTCTTTCAAGTCTTGACATATGGGCATATAATTATAGCTGATGACAATAACATAAATTTTCTATAAAAAGTCCTTCCACTGCAAAATTTATGCAAGTGCTTCTTTCAAATGTGTCATTCACTTCATCTTGCTCCTACCCATCATATGATCAGTAGTCACACACTCAAATATATTAGCAACAAAACCTCCAGATTAATTTGTACCTCTCAAATATCTGCACATTTGATAACTTTCATGACATACTCACTTGAATGTCCCAGACAGAAACCACAACTGACTACATACTGAGACTTCAAATGCATTAATTTATCTGAACTTAAAACAGAGGAGCAAGAAATAGTTTGGGAGTTGTCTTATATTCACTTTCTGACATAAATCCTAAACTTCATGGATTTACTAACAAACTTACTCAACTATGACAAATATGCTCCCTTAATGACTGGAAAAAAAGTAAGAAGGAAACACCCTGGCTAACTGAAGGACTAAAACAACTCATGAATCTCAGATGCTGCATAACAAACAGTGCCCCATGCCTGAAAATCATACCGCTTAAAACAGAAGTGGGGTAGAGTCAGTCAAGCTGTGAGAAATGCAAAACTCAAGAATGCCAATTATTAACCGTCAACAGAAAAGACTAGCTGCCCTACAGAAAAATCTGTATGGTCTTGGTATAGGCAAAGTAAAAGCTGCAGCTGACTTAATTGTCCCAGATGGAGAACTGAACCAGTATTTCTCATTATCTATAACCACAAACAAAACAGAGACCCATGGATTATGTCTAAATGACGAATCTTATTACTGATCTACTATAATGAATATCTTAACCACAAGTGTTTCTCCCGAGTCCTGGAAACTGGGACTAGTTAAGCTACTACCTAAAAAGAACATTACCACAGCACCCTCTAATTACTGACCTATTTGCATTCTTCCTGCACTGTACACAGCCTTAGAATATAAAATCCACAACCAGCTGACAAACTAACTAACCACAAACAACCTACTAGACAAATACCAATCAGGTTTCTGTACACATCACAGCACATCTTCTGCCTCAATAAATGTAATACATGACCTAAAGCTTCCATGGATGCAGAAGAGGCAACTATCATGTGCTTCTTAGACTTCAGCCAAGCCTTTCGCATTACTAACGACTTCAACAGTTCACTTGCCAAACTTAGCAGCCTCCATTTCTTGCCAAATGTAGTGCAATGATTTCACTCATACCCAATGTCTCGCCAGCAAAACGTCATGTCAGGCACCACAAAGTCACAATTGAGAAAGGTAGTATCACACATCCCAGGAGTTTGTTATTATGTCCTTCATGAGACCAGTGAAGGATAGGTCCTAATCAGATCAGGTTAAATGTAACTTAAGCCACTTCCTTTGTTTCACACTTTAATACATAATGATACAGTTAGTTTTTAGAATTAGAAGGATACAATTAGATATAAAACTAAAAGGAAGAAAGAAAATATGCTATTGAGTCAAAATGCAGACCACAGCAATTCTAAAAATAAACAGCCATAGTGACAGTCTAAAGAAAATCTTTAAAACCAGGAAGATCATATTGATTCAACAGCAGAACCACCTGGTGCAACATTAAATATATATATCTGAACCTTCACCCTTTTATATAGCAACACAGAAGAATGTGAAACATATTAAAGACTGAAAACTCAACAACCAGTAATTCCAATGATAAAAGGAGGAATAGTAGAAAGAACACCAACAAGGGCTTTATTATGTGCACAATTCATTCTCCACTATTTAGAACAATAGTTCTTTAAGACACAGCCCACCAAAGAGTACAGGGTCTCATTTTTTGCCAACTAGGACACAAAAAATTGAAATTGCTTAAAAAAAATAGGGAGTGACTCGTTCTCTCTGGCTGTGACACACTTTACCATTGCAAAGTCATTTGTTCCTAGGTGCTGGGCCAAAACAATTTGCCATTTGTCAAAGTTGCTTATGTTAGTGGCTTTCCTCATTCATGGCTCTTATCATCACTACAATGTTTCCCCATTTGCTCTGCTTATACATTTGCCAAACTGATTTACAAGCCCAAAAAGCCACTACGCAGCATTCAGTCTCACAATGAGCAGTGGTCATAACATTTTGGCTCACCAGCGTCTGTACTTAGTAGAACAGATAATGGTGGGAGTGACTTTCCACGCTATACAGTCTCTGTAAAGAAACCTCAAATTAAGCAGTGACTACAGTACATCAGGTCTAAAACACAGCACATTGTTATAGACAGATAAATACTAAAAGAAACACGTTCGATTGACAAAAGTTTTGTGCCCAAAGCCTTCAATTACAACTGTAACAGGAAAAGACAGTCTGTGGCACCAAAGTTCATGTCCAGAGACTCTTAGATGACAGGAACAGAAATTGAGGGTAGCAAAGCAAAAGCAGAGGTATTCAACTCTGTTTTCATATGTTCTGCAGTTGGATGGTCAAGACTGCAGTTTTTCAAGTTTTGTGGGGGCCATTCTGTGAGTACACAGTTGGTTACTTGTCACACCCACATAGAATGCTGCACAGAAATTGCAGCAGAGCTGATACAAAACACAGGTGCTTTAACAATTGGCTCTGCTTCTTACAGTGCAGGGCTGTGAGTGGACTGCAGTAGGGGGTAGTGGGTGCGCGTATGGGACAGGTCTTTCACTTGGGTCGACCATAAGGGAGTGATCCACAGACTGCAGGGTTGGGATAGGGATGGAAAAGGATATTCCGTAGGTTGGGTGGGCAAGGGCAACAGAAGACTGGGTGATGTGGGTACGATATCCCTCATCTCAGGACAGGGCAATAGGGTACTCAAAGCCCTGCACTAGGAAGTGGCTCAGCCAAAAGGCCACGGTGATAGTGGTCAGTAGCTGGTTAACAGGTTTACTGGTGTCACAGGAGGAGATGGCATGGGAGATCTGTTTCTGAATAAGCTGGGTCAGATACTGCCCGTCATTAAAAGCTCTGGTAAGGTTTTCAGTATATTTCGACAGCTTCCACATTCCAGTGCAGGTGTTGCATCCCCTGGTGGAAGTTTCTTGCAGTAGGGTAGATGACACCCCAGTAGGCCAGTTTTAATGCTAAGCCAACTAGGTGGGCTAACATGTGTCACACATTATTTCAGAAAGAAGATGTGTATTTGCAGTTCTGCTAGGGCAAAGGACGGGTTCTGGAACTGGAAGATGCAGAATGAGCAGAGATTCATGGCTGGATGGTTGGGAAGCAAAAGGAGTGACAGACAAAAGGTAAAAAAATGGTTAAAAAAGTTGATAAGTAAGAAGGTAAAAATTTATGGTTGACGTGTTATAACAGAAATAAATGGTAGGTACTGTAGTGTGACCCACAAATGATGGTGGTCCACACAGGTCAAGCCACCGACGGGGATTGCAGTGTTGCCAATTCCAAGAGACAGTTGGGTAAGCAGGAAGAAAGCATGCAGCCTGCAGATTACATCCCTTGCTTACCATCACTATCAGCGATGACAATTCCCAACAAATGGAATAAAAAATCATTACAAAAACTTGCTATGATCAAATTTAATGTCCACACTGGCAATGACATTCAGAGCAGCATGCTCAAAACACTACTAAAACACTCATCATCCATCAGAGAATGCACGATGGAGTGCAGAACGAGGCTAAATTTGACTGACATCATTCATGACTAACTATATGTAGAAAACAATATGGGAAGGTTACAGGAAATATTTCACAGAAACAGGAGTAAGTGGGTCATAAATAAATAAGTTTGATCACAAATTGACAAGCGTGATGATTAATAGACACACACGATGATACAATGCGATAGTAAAAATGTGCGACTGGCTAACAGTCAAGTTGGGCAGCTGCATGGAATTACCTAGGGCCAAGAAAGAGCCAACCACTCTGATCCAAACCCCCCCTCCCTCCACCCAATCAATCTACCCTCCAACCCCCACTCCCCCTGTCGACCCCTTGTAATTCCTGGACCATGCCTTGCTCACTAATTCCACCCTCCATATCCCCAAAAATCTGCTCCACCCTTCATGAAACACACTGCTGCTGAACAGCCATCCTCTAACAATGTTGTCAACCTTTTTGCCAAAACTCTCACCTCTGCAGAAGTCTCAGTACTTTCTCAAGGCCTCGCCTTTAGCCCAAAAACCTCAGTTGAACAATGCTTGACTTGTGAAGGTCCTCTTTTCCTTTACTTGTTCTCTCCAGTGGAAACATTTTTTCCCATGTGCCCCACTGACAACAGTCAACCAAAGCTACACATATAACCTCCTTTGAAACAGTTCCAGCCTTCCTCCAACCATGATCCTCCTCCCCAATCGCCCCCCGAAAACCTCTCAGGTATTCCTCACTCTGAACCTGGTCTCTCCTTCCTTTTCTAAATTCCTCCCCAGTGATTCAAACACAACATGCTTATGGAACACCCAGCTACCCATAATCTGATAATCGATCCAAACTATCATCCTTCCTTCAGACAAAAGCTCCACCACAGTGGTCATGAACTGTAGTGACTACAAGGCCAAGTGTCTCCATCAAATTTCTGACACCCCTGCATACAAACCTTATAGCTGTGATCTCATCCCAGAAGTGCAACAGGACATCCCCACATATCTTCCTACTGGTCATCTCATTGTGACTGGCTGCAATGCTACCATGGTACAAATCTCTGCCTTTGTTGATCAAATGATCAAAATCAAACTACCATCCATGAGCTCCCATTCTACAGTCAAGACACCACTTATGTCTTTCCCCAGCTCCTGTCCTGTTACCTCCAGATGCATTGACAGTCACTGTGGATGCAACATCCTTATACACCAACATTCCCAATATTCTCCTGATACCACATCCACCACCTTTCCTAATACTGCTAGCTAAAGGTGTAAAATGCCCAGGATATATGCCAGGGCAAATACCCAAAATTCATAAATGCCCAAATATTTATGCATTTTATAGATTAATCGATAAGTGACATTTACAAAAAAAATTAAGCAGATATTTTGTATTGGAAAATATCTTTTGCAAATCGGCTTCTTTAGTGGTTGGGTAAAAAAAATAACTTTCTACTTCTTCAATGACGTCAAAAACAACACTCAAGTTTAAAAACAGTTTATATTAACTAGCTGGCCTGTAGGTAGTATTTTTACTTATACTATACTTCTGCAAAAAAAAAATAAAAAATTGTTCTCAGTCAGTTTCGTGCTGCCTCAGATTCTCCTGAATCTGATTCTTCACTGATTATTGGCTTCCTTTCCATTTTATCTTTGCTTGGACGTTCAGTATGGGTTTTACCTCAGCATCAGCAGGATTAGGGCATGTTCCTGCTTCATTTGCTCCATTCCTCAACTTCCAGTTGTAGGAGAGGTGGGTTAGTTTTGCAGCGCTCTCTCTCTCTCTCTCTCTCTCTCTCTCTCTCTCTCTCTCTCTCTCTCACTCACTGTGGATCCATCTAAAAGAGCTGAAGGAACACACTGTAGCGGTAGATGTAACTGATGCACCCAGAATTTTTACGGCAACTTTTGCCAATTCTCAAGTTCATCTTAACCTCACCACTACAATAAAGGATACACATGATGATTTTTATCTTCCTGAGGGTGAGGGCCCACTCCTTACACAAACTGTCTGGATCAAATTCATTGTTTCTCCCTATAATTAGCCAAGTTCTCTCTAACTTGAATAACATCTAAATAAAATGCTCTTTGCTGTGCCACAAGCCGACCTAATTGCATCAAATGTCTCAATAGTCTTCAGGTTACTACCTTGTACCACTGGATAATGAAGATTAGCTGAAATATGGATAAAAGATGACAAATTCTTTCCTAGCTTGGAATTCAGATAAGACTGACTTTTCTTCTGCAGATTGCAGTGGAGAGGATGGCAGTTTCTCAACGAGAACTTCTACCACCTTATTGATGTTTGTGGCTATTTTGAGAACTTAAGACTCCTTTAACTCTAAAACTGTAATCAAATAAGCAATTGGGTTCATAAGATGTATCATTTTCTCAACTCTCGTCCATCATTCAGAACTCTCCTCTTTATTTCAGGCTGCAGGTAGGATGGCACCTTTTTGTTTACAACTAAGGTTTGTAAACCAAGTTTATTTGATTGCAAACTTTCCATACAAAAAGTATGGCTCCGCCACCCTCTCTTTCCTGGAAACTTCAGTGAAATCATATCTCTGAATTTGTTTGCACCTGAGATTTCATTGAACACTGTGGCTGTGTTTTTCTGTTTTGACAACCTCTACTGCATTTGCCATGGAAGTTTTGATTGTTTGATAGCCTAAAATATCTGAGCACAATAGGTTTAATAGTTGACCTACGCGCCCAAGTGGAACAATATTAGGGGATTTTGTCCTTAACTGGATTCAATGCAGCATCTTGAGCATTTATTCTTTGTTATCAAATCTTTTTTATGTTAGTGTTTCATTTTATCTTCACGGCAGGGTAGTAATACAAAAATATTCACTGAAAACAGTTTAACATTAAAGAATACATTTATCATCAAGAAACAAATGCCAGCTGTGTAATGCATTCAGTATTTTTTTTCAATAATAATCAGAGATTTGACACGGATTATAAAGTGTGTAACATTACAAAACAATGACCAAAGGACATTTTTCTTGGTTGGTTGGTTTGTGGGATTAAAGGGACCAGACTGCGATGGTCATCGGTCCCTTTTTCCAAAAAATTAAAACCGCCCAAAGAGAATAAAAAACGAACAGCAGGAAAGACATCAGACGACACAGGACGAGAAAGACTCCGACAGAGATCAGACAGAACAAATTAAAACACACAGAGTGTGACGGTGGTTGGCCGACCATAGAGAAAAAAAAGAGGAAAAGCCAACCACCAAGAACACATTAAAAACTCAGTTTAAAATCAGAGGCTAAAAGCCAGAATCAACACTAAAAAAAAAAACACTCAGATAAAACTATAAAAACCCCCTGCCCGAATAAAACGCAAAACTAAGTCCACCATGGCAGAGTCATCTAGTAAAAGGGCAAGGAGCGTATCAGGCAGCGCAAATGTCTGCCTGAGCACAGTTAAAAGTGGACAAGTTAATAAAATGTGCACCACCGTCAAAACCGCCCCACAGCGACATAGAGGAGGGTCCTCCCGGCGCAGTAAATAACTGTGTGTCAGCCGGGAGTGGCCAATGCGGAGCCGACAAAGGCCGACTGAGTCCCTGCGGTTGGCTCGCATGGATGACCGCCACATAGTCGTCGTCTCCTTAATGGCACGGAGTTTATTGGGCGTGATCCGATCGCGCCATTCAGCGTCCCAAAGCGCAAAAACTTTTCGGCGGAGGACTGCCCGCAAATTAGTCTCTGGGAGGCCAACATCCAGAGAAGGTTTACTCGTGGCCTCTTTCGCCAGCAGTGTAAATGCTGCAGCCATCCTGCAAGGAACGTTGTTCGGAATGGTCCCCTAGAGTGAGCGCATACCCGACACGACCAGCAACCATCGAACCGTCAGTGTAAACAATGCCAGAGCCCTGATACGTGGCCAGGATGGAATAAAAGCGGTGGCGGAAGGCCTCTGGAGGGACTGAGTCCTTCGGGCCCTGTGCCAAGTCGAGCCGAAGGCAAGGGCGAGGAACACACCATGGGGGTGTATGCAAAGTGGCCCGGAAAGGAGGTGGAACAGTGAAAACCCGAAGCCCGGAGAGAAGCTCTTTGACACGGACCGCGATTGTACAACCAGACCGGAGCCGACATTCTGGCAGATGGACGACCGACTGCGGGAACAGGAGACGATAGTTTGGATGCCCGGGCAAGCTTAAAATATGGGCAGCATAAGCGGCCAGCAAACGTTGGCGCCGTAACCGCAGGGGAGGGACACCTGCCTCCACTAGTATGCTGTCCACAGGGCTGGTGCGGAAAGCACCAGTGGCAAGGCGTATCCCGCTATGGAGGATTGGGTCCAGCACCCGCAACGCAGATGGGGATGCTGAGCCATAAACCAGGCTCCCATAATCCAGGCAAGACTGAATTAACGCCTGGTAGAGCCGTAACAGGGTAGATCCGTCGGCGCACCAGCGGGTGTGGCTCAAACATCGCAGAGCATTGAGATGCCACCAACACGCCTGTTTGAGCTGCCAGATATGAGGCAGCCAAGTCAACCGGGCATCGAAAACTACACCCAAAAACCTGTGGGTCTCCACCACAGCAAGACGTTCGTCGGCAAAATAAAGCCGGGGCTCAGGATGGACTGTTCGACGCCGGCAGAAATGCATAACGCGGGTCTTGGAGGCCGAAAACTGGAACCCATGAGCTACAGCCCAAGACTGCGCCTTGCAGATAGCGCCCTGTAGCTGACGTTCAACAGCTGCAATGCCAGTAGAGCTGTAGTAAAGGCAGAAGTTGTCAGCATACAGGGAAGCGGAGACAGAATTTCCCCACGGCCGCAGCGAGCCCATTAATGGCTATTAAAAACAGGCAGACACTTAAAACAGTACCCTGTGGCACGCCGTTCTCCTGGATGTGGGAGGAACTATAGGAGGCTGCGACTTGCATGCGGAAGGTACGATACGACAGGAAATTGCAGAGAAAGATCGGCAGAGGGCCCCGAAGACCCCATCCATGAAGCGTAGAAAGGATGTGATTACGCCATGTCGTATCGTACGCCTTCCGCATGTCGAAAAAGACAGCGACCAGGTGCTGACGGCGGGCAAAGGCAGTACGGATGGCCGACTCCAGGCTCACCAGATTGTCGGCGGCGGAGCGGCCTATACGGAACCCACCCTGAGACGGAGCCAGAAGGCCCCGAGACTCCAGTACCCAATTCAAGCGCCGGCTCACCATCCGTTCGAGAAGCTTGCAAAGAACGTTGGTGAGGCTAATGGGGCGGTAGCTGTCCACCTCCAAAGGGTTCTTGCCTGGTTTCAGAATGGGGATAACGATACTTTCCCGCCATTGCGACGGAAACTCCCCCTCAACCCAAAGATGGTTGTAAAGGTCGAGGAGGCGTCGCTGGCAGTCCACTGAAAGGTGTTTCAGCATCTGACAGTGGATGCCATCTGGCCCAGGAGCGGTATCAGGGCAAGCGGCTAGGGCACTGCGAAATTCCCACTCGCTGAATGGAGCATTGTAAGATTCTGGGTGGTGGGTGCAAAACGAAAGGCTCCGCCGTTCCATCGGCTGTTTAATGGAGCGGAAGGCCAGTGGGTAATTGGAAGAAGCGGAACTAAGAGCAAAATGCTCTGCCAAGCTGCTGGCAATTTCGCCAGAGTCTGTACAAACTGCTCCATTCAGTGAGAGCGCAGGGACGCTGACAGGGGTCCGATAGCCATAGAGGCGTCGGATCTTGGCCCAGACCTGCGATGGAGAGACATGGAGGCCAATGGTGGACACATACCGCTCTCAGCACTCCTGCTTGCTTTGGCGGATAAGGCGGCGGGCCCGCGCACGCAGCCGTTTGAAGGTGATGAGGTGTTCAATGCAGGGATGTCGCTTGTGACGCTGTAGCGCCCGCCGGCGATCTTTAATCGCTGCAGCGATCTCAGGCGACCACCAAGGCACAGTCTGCCGCCGAGGGGACCCAGAGGAACGGGGAATGGCAGACTCGGAGGCAGTAACGATGCCGGTGGTTACCGATTGAACCACCACATCAATGTCATCATTAGAGAGAGGCTCAATAGCTGCAGTGGAGGAGAACAAGACCCAGTCAGCCTTATTCATAGCCCATCTGCTAGGGCGCCCAGAAGAGTGATGCTGTGGTAGTGACAGAAAGATCGGAAAGTGGTCACTACCACACAGGTCATCATGCACACTCCATTGGACAGACGGTAAGAGGCTAGGGCTACAGATTGAAAGGTCAATGGCGGAGTATGTGCCATGCACCTCACTGAAGTGTGTGAAGGCACCATCATTTAAAATCGAGAGATCGAGCTGCGACAATAAATGCTCAACGGTGGCGCCTCGACCTGTTGCCACTGACCCACCCCACAGAGGGTTATGGGCGTTGAAGTCGCCCAATAGCAAGAAAGGTGGCGGCAATTGGGCTATCAGCGCAGCCAGGACATGCTGCGAGACATCACCATCCGGTGGAAGGTAAAGACTGCAGACAGTAACAGCCTGTGGCGTCCACACCCGAACAGCGACAGCCTCTAAATGTGTTTGGAGAGGGACAGACTCGCTGTGCAGAGTGTGAAGGACATAGAGGCAGACGCCACCAGACACCCTTTCATATGCTGCCCGGTTCTTATAATAACCCCGATAGCCACGGAGGGCGGGGGTTCGCATTGCTGGAAACCAAGTTTCCTGAAGAGCAATGCAGAAGAAAGGGTGAAGGCTAATAAGTTGGCGGAGCTCAGCTAGATGGTGGAAGAAACCGCTGCAGTTCCACTGGAGGATGGTATTGTCCATTGCGGAGAAAGGCGTGACGGGACTGGGAAGGCAGATTATGCCACTGGGTCATCTGCTGCCTCCGATGGAGCACCCGTGCAAGTGCTATCCATTGCGTCTGAGGGATCGGCGAGATCGAGGTCCTCAGCAGACACAAGGATCTCCACCTCATCCTCAGACGCAGAGCTTTTAGGTAGCGGAGGAGTAGGTGCCACCACAGGTGTCTTGGACTTACTGGTCTTCAAAGTCGTTTTCTCTCACTGTTCCTTTGGTTGCCGTTGTTGAGAGGGCTTACTGGAGTCAGTCTCCGGGACCGAAGAGGATCGCGAAGCCCGTCGACCAGCGACCTGTGGCTTCTTCAGCCACTGGTTGGTGTCTGCTGTGCCGCTGGTAGGAACCTGGGAAGGGAGTGACCCAAGGGATCCCTTCCGAGCAAGAGAAGCCGAAGAAGACTTACGCTTCTCCGGCTTAGAACTGGGGACTGGTGTCCCCGATGGTTTAGTGGGTGCTGCTCCTGAGGTAGATGGTGTGGGAGCAACAGCGAGTGTAGGGGCCCCCATCGTCAAGGGGGCAGGTGAGGTCTTCTGACTCTGAGAGCTGACTGTATATCTTGCAGCTGAAGGAGCTGGAGCAGGAGTGACAGTGGAGGCATAAGATGACATCATGCGCACGGGATGTAGCCGTTCAAATTTCCGCTTAGCCTCAGTGTAAGTCAGTCGGTCCAGGGTCTTATATTCCATGATTTTGCATTCTTTCTGTAAGATACTGCAGTCTGGCAAGCAAGGGGAATGAGGCTCTCCACAGTTGACACAGACGGGAGGCGGAGCACATGGAGTATCGGGATGAGATGGGCGTCCACAATCGCGACATGTGAGGCTAGAAGTACAGCGAGAGGACATGTGACCGAACTTCCAGCACTTAAAGCACCTCATCGGGGGAGGGATATAGGGTTTGACGTCACACCGGTAGACCATCACCTTGACCTTCTCTGGTAAGGTATCACCCTCGAAGGCCAAGATGAAGGCACCGGTAGCTACCCGATTATCCCTCGGACCCCGATGAACACGTCGGATGAAATGTACACCTCGGCAGTCTAAATAGGCGTGCAGCTCGTCATCAGACTGCAAAAGGAGGTCGCTATGGAAAATAACACCCTGGACCATATTTAAACTCTTATGTGGGGTGATGGTAACATGAACATCCCCCAACTTGTCACAAGCAAGTAACCTGCGTGACTGGGCAGAGGATGCCGTTTTTATCAAAACTGACCCAGAGCGCATTTTGGACAAGCCCTCCACCTCCCCAAACTTGTTCTTTAAATGCTCTACAAAGAACTGAGGCTTCACGGATAGAAACGAGTCACCATCGGCTCTGGTACAGACGAGATACCTGGGCGAATACAGGTCACTGTCATTCATTGCCTTTCGTTCCTCCCATGGTTTGGCCAGGGATGGGAATGATTTGGGGTCATAAACGTTAGCTTTAAAATGAGCCCTCGAACGCTTAGAGACTGCTGGTGGCTGGCCACCAGCGAGAGATGATGTACCACGCTTCATTGCGGGTCATCCGCCCTGATGCCACCTACTCCGACCAAGGGCCCTCCCCACAGGCGCCACCCAGCCGCAGCAATAACCACCTGGCAGGATGGCCATTGCCGGGAGTCCTGATGCCCCAGGGAGATGGGCATCTACTCCTTGGCATACGTGGGGAGTTAACGGCGCAGGCATCAGTAGAGCGATCCCTGTGTTGTCAGGGGGCTACAACCAACAGGGTACATGGCGGCCCCACCACAACAGACTGGCTACCATGCTGGATCTTAGGTGCAAAAATGTCCAAGGTCGTTGTCGCAGTTAAAAGCAACACTGCAGAGTGCAGCGTGGTAATCGCACCCAGGGACGAATCCTCGCCCAAGAGATGGAAAATGAGCGGGACACCATTGCAACGACGAAAAAGCCGGCTAAAGGTCTCAATGCACGACGGATACAGTGCACCATGTAAGGCGCCCTTCCCCAATTGGCTCGCTCTTCGGAATGATTTAGAAAGATGGAGGTCAAACCCGAGAGGGGACCATCACATGAGGCCGAAACATTTGAGACTCCTTTTAGTCGCCTCTTACGACAGGCAGGAATACCGCGGGCCTATTCTAACCCCCGAACCCGCAGGGGGTACATTTTTCTTCTGATACGTTGTGTGTGTGTGTGTGTGTGTGTGTGTGTGTGTGTGTGTGTATGTGTGTGTGAGAGAGAGAGAGAGAGAGAGAGAGAGAGAGAGACTATTGTCCCATCCTTATTTTAATTAGTAAATTATACATTCTAGCAGCAAAAACATTAAAAAGTACTTTTTTTTATAAATGCTCAGATTTTTGGGCATTTAAACTGGCTTTGGGCACATTCCCAATTACGAATGTCCTGCCCAATTGGCATTTGTCAGGTCCACATCACTACTCTTAGCTAAACACATCCTGACCCAAAATTATTTCACATTCAAAGACCAACTCTGTAAACAAATTCGTGGTACTGTCATGGATACTTGTTTATCGACCATCTGAAGGAATCCTTCATATACAGTCAACACCAAAAACCCCTAGTCAGGTTCTGCCCAATGATGACATTTCCATGATCTGGACTCGAGGCAGGGACAATCTTTGCCCTTTCTTCCACAACCTAGTCCCAGATCTGGTCTTTCTCATCTCATCGAGCCATGTTCCTAGATGTCAATCTCCACCTCTCAGACAGTTCCATAAATACATCTGCTCATATCAAGCACACCAACTACCAACAGTACCTCCACTTTCACAGCTCACACTCATTGCATGTCAAAAAGTCTCTTACTTACAGCCTTTCCATGCGTGAACGCTGCATCTGCAGTGGAAAGTAGGCACTGTCACAATATACCGATAACCTTACCAGTGCTTTTAATGACAGACAGTATGCTATCCACCTCATCCACAAACAGATCTGTGCCATCTCTTCCACAGATACCAGCAAACCTGTTTAACAGACACTGTCCCGTATCACCCTGACCTTGAAAAGCTCAACAATTTCCTTCACCGGAGCATTAATTTCCTCTCATCCTGCCCTGAGATGAGGGATTTTTCCCTATCCCAATCCTTCTCCCACTCCTGCACATTACGGACAATTTCTCTGAGGTGGACCCAGGTGCAAGTTCTGCCCCACCCACCACCTCCGACGGTAGTTCAGTCATAATCATTTCCTACCTGATAAAAAGGCAATGCTATAGGTGAAAGCAGTCATGTTATATATTAGCTCTTCTGCAATTACTGTGCAAGATTCTAGGTGGGTATGACAAGTAAACAACTGGACTTACATGAATGACCAGTTTCAAACTGTGGCAAACTGCAAACTTGACCATCCAGTTGCGAAATGTGCAGCACACCACACTACAAATGACTTCAATAGTCACTTCGCTATATGAGCCATTTGGACACTCCCTTGAAGCACTACTTTCTCTGAACTACACAGACGGGAATAGTCTCTCCAGTATATCCTGCACTCTCTCACTCCTCCTGGCCTAAAGCTTTGCTAACCTGCTTCCCACATTCCTTCCCTCTTCTGCCCCCACCATTCTTTCCACATCCCAATCATGTACTGCATTTTCCTACCACTCTTCACTCCCCGTTTCCCCCCGGCAGACATACTGTAGCAAAAATGGGGCATGGGGGTGACACTGTGATCAGCAAGTCAAGTGAAGATTGAGGGTGCGTGGTTCAGTGCACACCCCGAGGCGGCAGTCATGCAGTGCTATCCATAATAAAATTTAATGCTCAAGCACAGCTTACAATGGTATAAATGTCTTCAGAACTATAGGCACACATGCCACAATGGACTGCTGATGCCTGTCAATGAGTTGTGACATCTTAAGTGCTGGTCAGTGCCACGGACACATGCTGTTGTGATGAGGCCTAGGCCCTGGTCGCCCACCAGAGATCAACTAAGACTGCAGCAGATGCTCAGAATTGACCAGGAAGCTATGCAGACACGCCTAACCTAGTCAGTGCAAAATTAGATGCTTGCAGATCATCCTTGAAGACCTATCAGCGAAGGAGGGCTGGCTGCTCACCATCTTCACATCCACCATATCCCAGTAGGCAGTAGTGGCTGACAACAGCTGTGATATGCATCAGTTGGCTGCTCCTCGGTGTTAAAGTCAACAAGCAAGTACCAGGATGACCATGATCAATCAGCATGTCATTTCACTGAGACTCAACAGCCTGTTATTCTACATGGTTCTAGCAAGAAGGACGGAATTGTAGATAGAATGTGTTCTTGAGGTCCAAAAGCCTCTCTAATGGGTCACGCCTGTGTCCATGACATAATGGCTCTGGTTGCATGAGCACATTTGTCCTCATTTATTGGACTCATCAGCTCTCTGCCTCGCCATGGTAATTTCAATAATACTTCTGGATCACTGACCTAAGGTCTTCCTGTCTATGTTTGGCTTCATGATGGCACTTTATCGGTGAAGTTACATGGTACTACCTCACAGTGCCTTATTAAGTAGCACAACGGTGCTTTTGTTTCTGTATGCCCTGTTCTGAGGTCTGTTGCACGTCAGTGGTAAGTCATGTTGACATAACAATTGATGCACCTGCCCAGTGCTAACTTAGCTCTGTTCCGAGCTTGCCCATTAGAACTTTAACAAAATTTTAAGCTTGCCAAATAAAATTATTCTGCTGTGCAACATTCCTCCAGTATTTCAAAAAATTCATACAAAATTTTGCATCTGCTTATCCTCTACACTACTTCACAGATCTCCTTACATAAATGTACAACGTGAAAAACTTTGTTGCTCGTGGGAGCCGACTCTCAGGAATTGTTTCCTAATTCTGTATTATCATTCTAAAAGTTTTGTTTGCTAAGCCCATTTTTATAATCATGTTCCTTTATCCTTATTTCCTTTTCTTACATGTTATACTAATTTACAATTCCCTTACTCTACGATTCTCGATTTGTGCTAGGTAAGTATCGCCCATGTTGGGTCGCAAGTCTGGAGGGTGAATACTTTTGAGACAAAAGTACACAAATTTGTAACAGTAACATGGCAAAACTATTGGCCGTAATGCTTACAGGTACCACATTTTGGTGTTGGTTCTCGTCGTACTGTTGACTACGTTGCAACATTTGCCCCATGGAAATTTTGTTTTGTTAAGATGCTATCAGTGCATCCAATTAATGTACACTATGTGATCAAAAGTATCCAGACACCTGGCTGAAAATGACTTACAAGTTTGTGGCGCCCTTCATCGGTAATGCTAGAATTCAATATGGTGTTGGCCCACCCTTAGCCTTGATGACTGCTTCCATTCTTGCAGGCATATGTTCAATCATGTGCTGGGAGGTTTCTTTGGGAATGGCAGCCAATTATTCACGGAGTGCTGCACTGAGAGGTACCAATGTCAGTTGGTGAGGCCTGGCATGAAGTCGGCGTTCCAAAACATCCCAAAGGTGTTCTATGGGATTTAGGTCAGGACTCTGTACAGGCCGGTCCATTACAGGGATGTTATTGTCGTGTAACCACTCCGCCACAGGCCGTGCGTTATGAACAGGTGCTCTCTCGTGTTGAAAGATGCAATCACCATCCCCGTATTGCTCTTCAAACAGTGGGAAGCAAGAAGGTGCTTAAAACATCAATTTAGGCCTGTGCTGTGATAGTGCCACACAAAACAACAAGGGGTTCACACCCTGTCCATGAAAAACACAATCTCACCGTAACACCACCGCCTCCAAATTTTACTGTTTGCACTACACACACTGTCAGATGACGTTCACTGGACTTTCGCCATACCCACACCCTGCCATCGGATCGCCACATTGTGTACCGTGATTCGTCACTCCACACAATGTTTTTCCACTGTTCAATCATCCAATGTTTACACTCCTTACACCAAGCAAGGTATCGTTTGGCATTTACCAGCGTGATGTGTGGCTTATGAGCAGCCACTTGACCATGAAACCCAAGTTTTATCTCCTTCTGCCTGTCATAGTACTTGCAGTGGATCCTGATGCAGTTTGGAATTCCTGTTTGATGGTCCAGATAGATGTCTGCCTATTACACATTACGACCCTCTTCAACCGTTGGCGGTCTCTGTTAGTCAACTAAGGTGGTCAGCCTGTACGATTTTGTGCTGTACATGTCCCTTTACGTTTCCACTTCACTATCACATCGGAAACAGTGGACCTAGGGATGTTTAGGACAATCAATCACCTGACCACATTCAAAGTCCGTGAGTTCTTAACCAATTCACAGTCTGGTATTACTTAGGAATCATGACATCAAAGGGGCACAGCATTTTTTTCTACTGTACATGCCTCAAAAGTTGAAAACTGTACCAGTATGCACTTAGTACACACAAACTGTGTAATTCCAATATTTATCCCAGTCTGTATGACTACTGATAACATAAAAACTCAACATTTTAGAGATTGTCTTGTGCACTTGTTCTGTTGTGCCATGAGTTGTGTATGGAATGAATATGACATAACCGTTTCATCAAGTCTGACGTAAAATTTATATCCTGATGTGTAACTAAGGTATCAGGTACCGCAAATTTAAGTACCAAGTTTTTACAAAAGCCTGGGCTACTGTACTAGCCTGTTGATCAGAAATTGCCACTTTTTTTAAGAATCTAAAAGAAATTATCTTCTCTGTACATATTTATTTCTGGTGGGTATCCTATTAATAGGTCCTATAATATAGAGTCCAACCACTTCACTTTTGCCAAGGGCATTTAGAACTGGAACTTTACTGCTTAGCTTCTCCGCATTTCTGTGCTTCTTGCCTGGTGTGTGGTCCACCTTTTAATTAAACTCAGTGCCTATCTTGTTAATCAACTCGACAGGTCTTTTAGCCAACAACCATTTTAATGAAGCTTGATTTGTGCCAAGCCTAAACTTCCATCCGTATAAATAGCAATGAAAGTACACTATCCCATACATCTCTGCTAACATCTTTTCCATGGTGGAGTAGATAGGCTCAACTTTGTTTAGTTGCCTTTACGATTAGCCCTCCTGGCTGTTCCTGCCCACCAATGTTATGGCTCAAAATACAACCAACCGCCTATTGCTGACATCACAGGAGAGGATAAATCCCTTTCCAAAATCAGGAAAGATCAGTATCAGATCACAAACTAATGCTGCCTTCAATGCCTCAAACACTGCTTGACATTCTGCCAACCAGTGGAATTTCACACCCTTCCTCAACAACAATTCAAGGGTTCCAATATCTGAAAATTCTTCATGAATTTGCATTAATAACTGCATAAAACCAGGAATGACTGTTGCAGTTTTGTTGTTTGTGGCGCAGCGAAGTTCCTGATTAGCTCTGTTAGGGGGGATTGGTTTGAACACCTTTTCACTAGTCACATGTCCAAGCTAGTTTACTTCTGTGTATGCTAAATGGCACTTGTCTATGCTAAGTATCAGATGTGCAGATCGCAGCCTCCTGAATACATTTTCCAAGCATTTCACATGCTCTGGCATACCCTTTGAAAAAGATGATAATATCCAAATATACCATGCAAAATTTTGGCTTTAACCCATGTAGATCTTCATCCAATAATCTTTGGAATATAGATGGCACATTTTTCAGCCCAAAAGGCTTTTGTGTACACTGGTAATGTCCCCATTGGATCGTGAAAGCAGTCTTTGGTCTACCCTGTGGGACTACCTCCAGCATGTGTTTCCTGTTTTTGAGATCCACTGTTGTAAAATACTGGCACTGGCCTAGGTTGTGTAATGTTTCTGTAAAATTGTGAATTGGATATGTATCCACCACGGTCTTTGCATTTGGGTAGTGATAATTGCAACAGAATTTATATTTCCTGGAATCATCTGTTGACTTTTGGCACGATGAAACCATCTACGTCCCATCCCATGGACTATCACTATACTCTATAGCATGTTTCGCTAAATGTTAATTATGGGTTGGAAGATGTCTCACTATGCAGTACGGCTTCCTATAAACTGGCGCATTGTTGCCTGTAGATATATGGTATTGGATAACTGGTGTTGCTAGTGAAGGATCCTTTGCGTTAAATAAATCCACAAACCATAGTAACAAAACTTCCATTACCTGCTCATCATTGCCATGAAAGTGACTTAATTTTTCTCATAATGCTGCTGCATTGATGGCTTGCTTGCAGCTCTGGTCCATCACTTGACCTAATAACATCCTTCTCATCTAATACCTCCATTGTAGCCATCATTAGGCCCTTCAACAGATTAACCAAGTCCCCATATCGAAGTTATCCAGGCTTACAGGAACCATAAACTCATACCAAGCAATATATTTTATCTGACTTTTGATTTTCCTTTAGTGGCTCTACCACAAGTAATGCTTCCCGTGGCAAATCAGTATCAACAGAAACCCACGTTAACTTCAGCATGCCTGCTGGTACTTTAACCATGAGAACCAAAGTTAAACACGTGTTCACAGTTTAGTCAGCAACACCTTCACAACGAGGTGCACCTAGTAACATTGCCTCATTTGCAGCTGTATCCCCCAACAAAAACAAAGTCACACCGAGTTCCACTATATACTGCAAAAGATCAGTTTTGGCATGATGTCTGCTGAGAATCTAGCCCAAGAATTGCTAAATTACCCTTCACCTATGTATAACCATATATTCCTGGAAGTACCTAGTTCCAATACTAACACTGAGCTGCATCATACCCTATGACTCTACAGTGTTATGAGCCACTCCATGCAATTTGCAGTGTGGAGGATCTTGTCTCCTCTTGCTTCAAGATCCTGACCGACAACTAACATGTGCATATCTGTGTCCACCAAAAATTTATGTCCCTTGCCTTTTACACAGCCTGACAAGCAGCATTCCACCTGTGCACCTATTTGTGCAGTGTCCTGGCCTATTGGGAATCCTTTCTGATGGTAGAAGTATTTAACAGCTGCTTCTGTTGCCGCTGCTTTTCCTTCCTATTCTTCCCATAATCCTGTGCACTTAAAGTATTCAGGTGGCCGAGACTGCTTCCACATGTGACCTTTATGTCGACTTATAATATTTCACTTCTGCAGAAAAAACGTCGTGGTCAATATGTGTTCTAGTCACAATGTGAACTCCCTCTAGTTGCATTGCAGCACTAAGAGCCACAATTAGATACCCAGGATTTTCCATTATCACTCTACATGACATCTCTGCTGGTATACCATTCAGAGAAATGTCCAATGCTCTATTTTCGGCTTTCCACAGCATGACTCTGCCTCCAAAACTTTGTGTCAGGTGTTATGTTTGCACACTAATGCTCAGGATCCTATCCCAAACTGTTTCTACACCACCTTATGTTTCTGTGCTAATGTACTTAACTTTTCCTGGATAAACATTGTGCTTTTCTGCTTTTGATAACATCCCTGTAACCACCAGCTAATGCTGGAATGTCTCTGCCTTACTGAGAACTTTGTGGTATAATATGTATGTCTTTTCTTTGGCTGCCAATCATAAATTACTACATGGAGAGTAATCTCATTTGACCAACCACTCACTGAAAGGTGTTGTTAATGAAGCTACTGAAGGATCAAAAGAAGGGGTCTACTGTTTGTGCTTCCTCAGACCCTGACTAACTGCTTAACTGCAGCTCGTAAAGCTTCTACCTGCCAACATGATTATGCCTTTCCCTGCTGTTGCTGGATATTCAACCCTGAAAATACCTTACCTGCTCCATCAAAGCTTCAATAGTCTCATCGTTGGCAACAGAATTGTGTCTGGCACTTTGTGTAATTTTCTTCTGATGATTATAACAAAAACAACAAAACAGAAAAACTGTACCACCAACACGAACAATAACAACTCACAAATCTTTCCAACATATCACCACCCAATGAGATTCAAAACAACCTTTTACGCATATGTCCAAATCCCTTACAAGCATCACACATAAATATCACAGCCATTGTACATGGTAGCATCTGCCCACAAAGGTTACAGAACTTAAATAAGTTTCCCAACACTTCCTTTAAACACTGGCAGATCAACAGGCTTTTCTGATTTAACAGTGTGCTACTGATGTTTCTGCGAACTGATATGGACAAAAGCAAAAACACAGAAACAAACTCCAAAGGCCTTCAAACGAAGAAAAATACCACTCATCATAACACACTGCACTGGTACTGCTAAATGGTGCTGTAGATGTAGCTCCACTACCACCGAAGTGCTGAGATGACAGCCAATTCTGACACCAGTTCCAGAATATCAGTACACGAGAGGACCATTTTAGATACTAGTTGTTGCGACACACGGCAGTGGTATGTCGTGATCACGAAGTCAGATGACAAGTGAGGGTGAATGGTCCAATGCACGTCTGGAGGCATCAGTGATACACTGTTACCTCAAATAGCAATTTTTCATGGAGCAGAGTTTATAAAGATATAAATGTCTTCAGAGTGGCAGGTGCACATGCCATGATGGAATGCTAATGCCTTGTCAACAATTTGTGGTGTTGCCACCACAGTTCAGTGCCATGATCACATGCTGTGCTGGCGATGGTAGCAGAACATGGAAGGTGTGTCCCACCCAGATGTACTGCAATGACCCAGGGCAGCTACCACCTTAACGCCCTCAAAGACAGCCTGTTGTGTGCTCAGGTGGAGATTGCCAATTGTAATCCAGAATGCCCATTGTTACGAGGACTAGACCCCAGTTATCCACCACAGAGATTTGATCAAGACTGCAGCAGATGCTCCCAAGTTGGCCAGGAAGCTTTGTGGACACATCTCACATGGATGGTGCAAAGATGTCTGCTTGCAGATCATCCACTAAGATCCAATGGTGGAGGAGCAGCGGCTGCTCACCAGTCTTCCCATCCGTGATGTCCTATTAGACAGCAGCAGCACACAACAGCTGGTACACATCAGTTGGCTGCCCCTCTGTGTTTGAAGTCAGCATGCAAGTATCAGGATTGCCATCGATCAGCATTTAGTGGTTTTACTAAAACTCAAAAGACTGTCATGCTCTCTGGTTTTAGCAACACAGACAGAATGACAGCATGACATAATGTGTACATGAGCTCCAAAAGCCTCTCTATTTAACAAGTTAAGCATGTGTCTATGACTTAGTGGCTCTGGTTGTATGAACACATTTGTCCCCATTTATCGGACCTGTCAGTATTCCATGCATCACTGGTAATTTCAATAATGCTTCTGGGTGACTGAGCTCAGTTCTTTCTGTTTTTATAGTGGTGTTCAGTTAGCGAAGTTACACGGTGTTACCTCACAGTGCCTTGTTAAGTTACACAGCAGTGTTTGCGTTTCTGTCTGCCCTGTTCCAAGGTCTGTTGCATCAGTGGTATGCTGTGTTGACTTAACGACTGACACAGCAGGCCAGCACTAACTTACTCTGTTCTGAGCTCACCCATTAGAATTTCAATAAAATTTTAAGCCTGCCTGGTAAGATCCCCACCACCACCACCTTTCCACCCTTCTATTCTCCTTCTTCACCTCCCAGCAAGTCTCCTTCCTCCCCCCACTCCTTCTACCTCTTACATGGTCTACTTCCTGAATTCCCTTCTTCTTGTTGTCAGCCACTGTTTCACCAGTCAAAATACCTGTCTCTCACCATCCCACTACCCCCTCCTCACCTTGTGCTTCCTTCCACACCCCTTTCCTTCCACCTCCATCTACCCAGGTAACTGCCTTCAATAATGAGTAAGTGTAAGATTGAACAAGCATCATACACTAAATTCTTGGGAGTATGGTTTAATGAACACTTAAGATGGGAAAAGCCTGTAATATCACTGAACAAAAAATCAGGTCAAACATGTTATATACTTAGAATGCTTAAAAGCTCATGTAATATTAAAACAGTGTTATGTGCTTATTTCTCATTCATGCACAGTTTATTAAGATACGGCGTACAGTTTTGGGGGAACATCAGTCTAACAAAACACTCATTTAGACTACAAAAGAAGGCAGTCAGAATAATAAAAGGTATAGGATATAGAGACTCTTGTAGGCAAGCTTTCAAAGAATTAAAAATCATGACACTACCATCTTTATACATATATGAAAGCATATGTTTCTTAAAAGAACACGAGGAATTTTCTACATTAAACAGAGAATTTCACAACTACGAAACAAGGAATAGGAATGATTTCCACAGAGAAATTCATAAAACAGCTATGTATCACAGAAGTGTACTATACCAACCCAAAATCCTCTACAGTGCTCTCCCCAAAGAACTAAAAATAATACCAAAACTGTACATATTTAAAAGAGAATTAAAAAACATGTTATTGAGCAATAGTTTTTACAGTATTGAAGAGTTTATGAATTGTTGACAATAAAAGTGCAGTTAATATTTCCCTGACATAATAAATATGTGTAATTGGTTGGTTGGTTGGTTTGGGGAAGGAGACCAGACAGCGTGGTCATCGGTCAAATATGTGTAATTGCCTACATTTAAATACTTGCTGTTTCTATGAAAGTGTGAAACAGTGTTAATGTAAGAATGTAAATAATCTTTGATGTGAGAATCACTAACCTCTTTTCTCTCTCTCTCTCTCTCTCTTTTTTTTTTTTTTTTTTTTTTACGTTGTTATCCTACTTGTATATTTTTATATTAATGTTCTAAAAGTTCTATTAAAATTGTAATGTCTAAGTGACAAGTAAATTCAATTACAAATTTTCATGTATATGTATTTTAAATTGTAATGTTTATTGACAAGTCCTATATCATTTCGATGATGTACTACAAGGACGCTAATAAATTGAATTGAATTGAATTGAATTGAATTAATTGACAATCAAGTCAGTCTTGCTGTGGTCGCAGGGATGTGTGAATGTGTGTACTTTTGCTGCAGGAAGAGCAAGAGCTCGAAAGCTAATGTAAATGTTGAGTGTTTCTATGCACCACACTTTATGTATAATTACATCCAGTAAAATGACTAAAACATCTATGAGTTACAACTGGCAAGAAGGGTGTTTCTGAAAAAGAGAAATTTGTTAACATTGAGTACAGATTGAAGTGTCAGGAAGTCTTTCCTGAAAGTATTTGTATTGAGTATAGTCATGTATGGAAGTGAAACACAAATGATAAACAGTTAAGAGAAGAAGAGAATAGAAGCTTTGGAATGTGGTGCTACAAAAGAATGGTGAAGATTAGATGGGAAGATCATGTAACAAATGAGGAGGTAGTGAACAAAATTGGGGGAAAAAAGAAATTTGTGGCACAGCCTTACTAGAAGAAGGGATCGGTTGGTATGACACATTCTGAGACATCAAGGGATGAGCAATTTAGTACTGTAGGGAAGAGTGTGGGGGAGGGGGACCAAGAGGGAGACCAAGAGATAAATTCAGTAAGCAGATTCAGAAGGTTGTAGATTACAGTAGTTACTCAGAGATGAAGAGGCTTGCATAGGATACAGCAGCATGAAGAGCTGCATCAAGCCATTCTTCAGACTGAAGACCACAACAACAACAACAACAACAACAACAACTGGAATTAGTCCAATTCATATAAATATCTGGGAGTAATAATTTGTACGGACATGAAATGCAATGATCATTTAAGCTCAATCATATTTAAAGTAGGTGAAAGACTTCACTTCATGGGTTGGATAGTAAGAAAATGCAAGCATTCTACCAAGAAGGTTGCTAACAAAACAAATGTGCGAGCCATCCTACATTATTGCTCTTGGGTCTGTAATGAATACCAAATGAGACTAACCGTGGATAATAAACATAAAGGAGAAAAAAGGCAGCACAAATGATCACAGGTTTCATTGACATATGAGGGAGCCTGACGCAAATACTGAAAAACCTGAATTGATAGATACTTAACAACACATGCAAGCTATTACATGAAAGTCTACTTAAAATGTGTACGGAAAAAGCTTAAAATGAGCAATCTAGGAATATACGATAACCCACTACATATTGCGCTCATAGAGATTGCAAATACTAGAGTAGACTAATTACAGCATGCACAGAGGTGTTGCGATAGTTAATTCTCCCTACGTTCTATATATGAATGGAACAGGAAGAAGCCCTAATGAACGGTGCAATGGAGGTACCCTCTGTCGTGCATACAGTAGTATGTAGAGCTAAATTACACCTACTGATGTCAGATGTCGGCTTTGACCCATATCTTAATGATGGTGTAGTGTGTCACGTAATATGCATTCAGAGAGAGAAACAAAAAATGACAATGCTATTTTGTCTTTTATATTAATTTTTTTGGAATGTAGGTTGTGGTGACACACTGATCTGTAGCACAGACCAGTGTCTAGGTTAGGTAGTATGGTGACAAATGTGATATCAAGAGAATAACTATAATTCTTATTATAGTACTTATTTTATGGATACTGAATTTTTGTGAGTAGTTTATGTGCACCATTTTGGCATTATGGATCAAAGCAGATGTGTGGTATTGCCTGGTTCAACACTTTCTAGAAAAGGGAGAGCACACAAACAAAACGGCCTTTTTTATCCATGCTTACAGCACGGAATACGAGGAAGTGGAAACAGTGCATCAAATAATATAAGATTAAAACCACTGTGTGTGTGTGTGTGTGTGTGTGTGTGTGTGTGTGTGTGTGTGTGTGTGTGTGTTTTTCTTCCTATATGTGCCTTAGTCACTATAATATAAACATACAAATAAATACAAGGTAATTGTTACATTAGAGTAAGCCGACTTTCCATATATTACAAAACAAGTACACCATACTTGATGTGGTCAAACGGAACCACACAATAATTACAGCAATCAAATCTTAGATACAAATGATACACATCTCTTTAAGTGTTTTATCTTTGAGCATGAGACTGGTTTTCAGCGGATTTAAATACTGTCAAAGCAGCATATCAGACGTAACAAAACATTAAATATATATGTCTGAATGAATCAACTTGAGTATTTCTGATCTTCAGCACGTACAAATTTTATGTTATTGGTCATGCCAAACTATTTTGCAACGAGTGAGAAACGTACTGCAAATTACGATATTTTTCCTAATAAGCCTTTTTACCTGATGAAAACAGTCTGCATGAAAAATCAAGCAGGGCAAACGATTTAATTGTGTTTACTAACAGCGACGTTTATAACTACTTAACGTACACGAGATGACAGTAAAAATATGTACATTTTTTATCACAAAATATGCCCCATTCCTCCCATGCGTATTAAGTTTTTGATATGTCACTCTGCCAACGCGAGTGAGTGACCTCTCATCTGCATTGCTCTTTATTTTGTAAATAGAGGAATCTTAATACCTATCAGAACACAGATTACACATTAAATAATTGTCAACGCGACTTGTACTTTCTTTGCAATCAACGGCAGTCAGTTCAACATATGCCATAATTAACTAGCGCGTTATCCGAAATTCACAAATACAACATCCACTGTGACAAAGTGTTGACATTAAATCAATACGTAATTTCAATAGCAATTAATGTCGTTATTAGTACCAAATTATAAATAAACACTCAACTGACGAATAAATTTCAGCTACGCTGTATTCGTTTTTTACTTACCCAGTCTGTCTAGTTAAATCACCAACATCAAACTGTAATAAATATTCTTGATACTGACTGCCACTTATTTATCTACTCCGTCAAAAGCTATGATAGTACATGTTTTCTTATGAACGACGCACAAAAGAGTATGAGTTGACATTTGCTAACTCTTCAGCTGACATGGAAGCAATCTGCGGTTAAAAAACAAGCGATGTCAGTGTGACTAAATATAAATTTCTCATGGTCGTCCCTTGAACCTTGACATATTCGTGTTTAATGACAGCGAATTTACACATGTTACATTTAACAATCAGTAGTTACACTGTAATCTCTATTTAAATATTTATTTTCGCTAAGAACAAAGAATTATTGCTTACCAAAACATTGGACTTGTTAACAATCGTAAAAAAGAAATTATATCGCAGGATTAAAATTTACAAAGTATAACGACGATGTTGTTTTCGTTTTTTGCATTTTTTGTCGTAGTTCTGATAAGTCGTATTTAACTGCTTCAACGTTTCACATTACGGTGCATTCGCGTAATAGTGCTGATGTTGGTGTGCCTGAACATACTAACGACTAACGAGTAACGACAGTAAAACAGCGAAGAAGACGCTTTCTCTGTTGTGAATTTACTATTTAGATGAGGTGACAGATATGTAGGATATGTTGTGACAGCGGAGAGAGAAACAATAAGCGAACACAGTGCTGTGCAATTCCAAGCAAATAAAATTGATTCCCGAGTAGCTAAGTAAATAACAATGGTAATTTACTGGATGACGCTCCATATTTTAAGTTCCTGGGCATATGGGTAATAAACTGAGATGGCACAAGCATATGGATACCTGAAGCAAGCAACTGAGTTGTCTCTACTTTACACTCAAGAATCCCTCACTCTGATCAGCAGGCAGGATTCATAACATACTTCACTTAGTTTTGACCTATGACATAATCTCCAGTGGAAGAGCAACTAAGACGAAAAAAATATTTATTCTACAGAATAGTGCAATAAAAATATTTTATAAAGGTTATAGCCAAACATTTTGAAGTAGCCCCATCAGGGACCAAGGGATTCTTACACTTCCCTACCAATACATATGTTCCATAATAGTATTTGTGGTTAATAACAAGAGAAAATTTATGATGAATCCAGCAATTCACAACCACAATATTACACATAGAAACAGTTTCCATACCAACAGTGTGTCCCTTTTTAGGGTTCAGAATGAGTTTTATTCTGATGCTAAAGTGTAGAAATGGTTGCCAGTGAATATCAGGCACAAAATAGAAAATGCCCAAGCAGGCTATATGTAGTAAAAAGATAATTCTTACTTTGCTAGAGGCAGCTGATAATGGCCTGTGTAAAGTTATGTAAATGTTTCATATGAATTATTAGATAAAAACAGAAGTCAAGTAGTATAGGAGAACGAGTAGTGGCTTCTTTAAAAATAGCTTTTTTTCTCCTAATATACATATATATAATGTAATCTAGAATTAATTACCATAATTTTCAGTTTGAGTAAATTAGCACTGACTGTAATTTGTTGTTGGTATGCTTTACAGAAGTAGCTTGCAGGGGTTGCTTTTTCCTGATTAATTCACATTCCTGAAGCCTTTCCATGTTGGGATTTGTGGTAAAACAATTAATCAGAAAACAAAAGCAACCAATCTCTGGCCAACACTTGGCCTACATGTGCTAATAGCTACAAAATTCCTACTTTTGGGGAGTGGATTGTTATTGTGTATCTATGTTTCAAGAGATATTTGCAGGGGACTTTCTTGCTAGCTGACATGGAACCTATCCTTGGCAATGATTTTTTGCATCCTTATGTATCCTTGCACCGGGCACACATCTGTATTGTTCTGAAACTATTAAAGGATGTCTGAGCAAAATGAATCACTCATGCCTTCCATTATACTTTGTCATTCAGCACAGTATAACCTAGTGATGCTCACTGTATCACTGCACTGGATACCACAATGGCTGACACTGATTCCAGTGGCTCAAGGCCTCACACCCCCATCTAAACGCCAAAGAATCATAGTGTGGCATAAAAGTAATCTGCACCTATCACTATCATAATGGACGTCAGCCAGCTGGCTACAGGAGCAGCACTTTACCAACAGATATGTGGTTCGTGCCAGCCACTCTGATTTTTCTCTTGGAAGCTGACATCCTCACAGGTAAAGTGGAGTGTGTATGACTGGAAACTGTTACCCATTCATGAGGCTATTAAACTCTTTAGACACTTCATGTTTACAGGCCACAAACCTATTTCATTTGTACTTACCACACCACACAAATCCTTTTCACCTAAGAAGTTCTGGCTACTGGAATTTATCATCCAGTTCACAATAGAGCTTTGCCACATCACAGGTGCAGACAGTCTAGTGGCAGGTTATTTTTCTAGAGTCAGTGCAATACCTAGTGACCTCAACTATAAACTACTGGTGGGGAGATAAGCCACAGATGTCCACTTATGAGAACTTATAAGCAGGCTAGGTACTGGACCGGAACTAAAACAGCTTCCTTTAGAGGGCTTCAAGAACTTATAGGAGTGTGATGTCTCCACAAATCAGCCTCACCTGTTTGTGCCTCTTGCTTTTTGGAGACAGCTTTTTAATTCAATACACAGCCTTGCACACTCAGGAACAGGCCACACAGTTTGTATGGTCACTGACAGATGTGTGGGGCCTTAAATTTAACACAGCTGTGACAAGTGGTCCAAACTTGTTTAGCTTGGCAGGATACCAGACCAGTATTCATCTAGTCGGAAGCAGAAAACCAAAAACCTCATTCAGGCTGGCCAGCACCCCGGCCCTCGTCGTTAATATGCCGGGCGGATTCAATTCGAGGCCGGTGGCCTGCCTGAATCCCAGAAGTGATCTGTTAACACATGTAGCTATCCAGGTGGATAGATTTAGGTTTTGATGGTTACCTTAAATAATTTAGGCAGTAAAATGGTGAGTCCTTTGAAAAGGATGTAGGAGATTTCCTTCCTCATCCAATTCTAATGTGAGTTTGTACTTTATCTCTCATGTTCTCATCAATGATGGGACACAAGACCCTACAATTCCCCTCCTGCCATTTTCACATAACTTTAAAACAAACCACATTTCTTTGCTGCTACCTAAAATGTAGGATAAAACAAATATAAGGATTACTATAGTGTTTTATTTCAAACAAAAATATGTGGCGTGTTATGAAAACAAGTAGCCAAACTACATGGACAGTGGAAATAAAATTCAGCTTATACTATCTGACTATGTAGATGAATTCAGTCAAGTATTGTGGTTTTCTTTACTTGTCACACAGTCATTCTTCCAGTGACATATTTCTGCCTATTTGACAGTGATGTAGCATCATTTGCAAATAGGAATTTTGTGCAACAATGTGTTCTGTAAGCCCCCTTTAATGCTTCTTCACTTTAAACATTTCCACCTACTCTAGAGTGCCTTGGTACCTAATAGAATGGCATTTTCTTTGGATGTAATGATTATTGTTCTACATCAATCTGGCTTCCAGGATCATTTGTTCCAGGACTTGGAATATACTACACGAAACAAGGGGGCATAATGGTTAAGACACTGGATTCACATTCAGGAGGAGCAGGATTAAAATTCCTGCCTAGCCATCCAAATATAGGCTTACCTTGGTTATCTTAACGTGATTTACATAATGAAAACTGCACCTGTTTCTTATTTTTTTCATGGTTAGCACAACACGTTTTAAGAATTTATTATCATTTTCAAGTGCATTTGTGCACATAAATATTTTTGGTAATGCTTGCATTTGTGATTTTCTGCCTCTCTTGAATCTTTTTGAGATTATCCTGCAATCAGATAATTGGACAAAATGCATCTCCAAGTGTTTTTAAACGATAATTTTAGAAATGGTATTTTTGTTTGTCTACTTACAGGTCTACATCTACATCTACATTCATACTCCGCAAGCCACCCAACGGTGTGTGGCGGAGGGCACTTTACGTGCCACTGTCATTACCTCCCTTTCCTGTTCCAGTCGCGTATGGTTCGCGGGAAGAACGACTGTCTGAAAGCCTCCGTGCACGCTCTAATCTCTCTAATTTTACATTCGTGATCTCCTCGGGAGGTATAAGTAGGGGGAAGCAATATACTCGATACCTCATCCAGAAACGCACCCTCTCGAAACCTGGCGAGCAAGCTACACCGCGATGCAGAGCGCCTCTCTTGCAGAGTCTGCCACTTGAGTTTGCTAAACATCTCCGTAACGCTATCACGGTTACCAAATAACCCTGTGACGAAACGCGCCGCTCTTCTTTGGATCTCCTCTATCTCCTCCGTCAACCCGATCTGGTACGGATCCCACACTGATGAGCAATACCCAAGTATAGGTCGAACGAGTGTTTTGTAAGCCACCTCCTTTGTTGATGGACTACATTTTCTACGCACTCTCCCAATGACTCTCAACCTGGCACCTGCCTTACCAACAATTAATTTTATATGATCATTCCACTTCAAATCGCATACTCCCAGATATTTTACAGAAGTAACTGCTACCAGTTTTTGTTCCACTATCATATAATCATACAATAAAGGATCCTTCTTTCTATGTATTCGCAATACATTACATTTGTCTATGTTAAGGGACAGTTGCCACTCCCTGCACCAAGTGCCTATCCGCTGCAGATCTTCCTGCATGTTGCTACAATTTTCTAATGCTGCAACTTCTCTGTATACTACAGCATCATCCGCGAAAAGCCACATGGAACTTCCGACACTATCTACTAGGTCATTTATATATATTGTGAAAAGCAATGGTCCCATAACACTCCCCTGTGGCACGCCAGAGGTTACCTTAACGTCTGTAGATGTCTCTCCATTGATAACAACATGCTGTGTTCTGTTTGCTAAAAACTCTTCAATCCAGCCACACAGCTGGTCTGATATTCCGTAGGCTCTTACTTTGTTTATCAGGCGACAGTGCGGAACTGTATCGAACGCCTTCCGGAAGTCAAGAAAAATAGCATCTACCTGGGAGCCTGTATCTAATATTTTCTGGGTCTCATGAACAAATAACGCGAGTTGGGTCTCACACGATCGCTGTTTCCGGAATCCATGTTGATTCCTACATAGTAGATTCTGGGTTTCCAAAAACGACATGATACTCGAGCAAAAAACATGTTCTAAAATTCTACAACAGATCGACGTCAGAGATATAGGTCTATAGTTTTGCGCATCTGCTTGACGACCCTTCTTGAAGACTGGGACTACCTGTGCTCTTTTC